>NC_133019.1:23302599-23327599 GCF_048564905.1 Vicugna pacos
TGTCTATCTCTCTGTCGCTCAGAGGCAGGGAAGACTAGTGTGTATGTCGGTCTGTGAGTCTATGATTGTGTCTGTATTATTATCTAATGGAGAAGAAGAAGGATTCCAAAGTGTCTGGCAATCAGTCTGTCTCTCTACAGGAGAACATAGAGGCTAGTGTGTGTATCGGTCAATCTCAGTGACTATCTTTCTGAAGGAGGAGGAGGAAGAGTCTATTACGTTTCTCTATCTATTATCTAATGGAGGAGGAGATTAGTGTGTCACACTCCCTGATTAATTGAGGAGAAGTAGGACGCCAGTGTGTGTATGTGTGTGTCTGTGGGTGTCTGCCTATGTATGTATGTGTCTGCCTATAGAATGCATGAGGAAGAGGAGGTTAGGATATGTGGCTGTTTCTAAGTGGAGGAAGAGGCTAGTGTGTCTGTCTGTCTATTTCTTTGTCTCTCTGTGTGTCTAATGGAGGAAGAATCCCAGTATTGGTGCCACTTGGGGGGGATGGCAATTGCCACCCTGAAGCAGCAGGGGGCGCCCCAACTACAGGCTGAGGGGGACACCGGATAGAAACCCACAGGCTTGCCTGGGCAGCCCATGCCTCCTGCTTCTGCCCTCTCTGTTTCCGCCACGGCCCCGCCCCAGCCCCGCCCCCGCCACGCCCACAGGCCACCCCTGCCCGCCTCCCGGGAGCCGGGAAACGCAAAGATGTGCACCTCGTGTACCTAGGGTAGCAGAGATCAACCCTAGAAACGGCCAAGGGGGAGATCTGAGCAATAACAGGGGCTCGGTGGGGCAGCCCCGACTACTCGCTGCAGCCCCTGATCGCACCGCGCCTGCCTCCAGGGCGGACGCTGACATGGAAACATGCATACGGTGAACCTGGGGCAGGAGAGGCCGCCCCCAGGCCAGGCCGTTGTGGAGATGGGAGCCAACTGATCGGCTGATCAGAGGCAGTCCGCTCCCCACCACGTCCCTGTCCTCTGAAGTCACCTCACCAGCATCCCAGGACCTGGCTGGCAAGGAGAACTAAATCCCGGAAACCTGGCTTAGCAGAGGCCGCCCCGAGGGCAGAAGAGGTGGAGTTGGGAGGAAAATGACCAAGCCGCCGAGGCATCCCCATTTGCTGCTGTGCCGCCTCCGCCTCTGCTGCCGACCTCTTCCCCTGAGCTCACCACGCCCGCTCCCAGCAGCAGGGAGACTTCAAAGGTTTGAGTCCGGTGAACTTGGGGGAGCGGATGCCAACCCCAGGCAAGGCAGCTAGGGACATGCAAAAATATCCTCTGGCTCGCCAAGGGCACCCTATTCCCCGGTCGCCGCCGTCGAACCCCTTCCCCATACCGCATATCTCTACTTTGTCTGTCTGTCTGACTAACTGCCTGAAAGCCTATATATTCGAGAATGGAAGAGGTTAGTCTACGTGTCTGTCTCTCGTTTTACCTAACGGAGGAGAATCCGACGACTATGTTTCTCTATTTGCCTGTATATCTGTCTGTCTGTCTGTCTGTCTGTCTATCTATCTATCTATCTATCTATCTATCTATCTATCTATCTATCTATCCATCCATCCATCTAGTGGAGGCATAGCAGTAGCCACGTGTGACTGTTTACTTGTGTGACTGTTGGAGTTGGAGGTTAGTTTGTATATCAACATATCTACCTATTGGAAGAAGAGAAGGAGGCGTGTGTGTGTGTGTGTGTGTGTGTGTGTGTGTGTGTTTGTGTGTGTGTCTGTCTATGTATTTGTCTCTCTGTCTTTCCATTTGAGGATGGCTCTCAGTATTTGACTCACCTGGAGGGATGGCAAGTGCCACCCTGTAGCAGCAGAGGGCGGCCCCATTGCAGGCTGAGGGGGACACTGGATGGAAATCCACAGGCTTGCCTGGGCCGCCCGTGCCTCCCGCTTCCGCCCTCTCTATAGCCGCCCGCGCCAAGCCCCAGCCTGGCACCCTCCGCGCGCCCCACCGCACACCCGCCTCACGGGAGCCGGGAAACACAGAGATGTGCACCTCGAGTACCTAGGCTAGCAGAAACCAACCCTAGGACCGGCAAGGCGGAGATCGGAGCAAATACAGGGGCTCGGTGGGGCAGTTCCGCCTCCTCACTGCAGCCCCTAATCACACCGGGATTGCCTGCGGGGCGCAGGCTCACATGGAAACATGGATACTGTGAACCCGGGGCAGGAGAGCCCGCCCCCAGGACAGGCCCTTGTGGAGATGGGAGCAAACTGATCGACTCACCAGATGTAGTCCGCTCCCCTCGACGTCCCTGTACCCAGAGATCACCTCAGCTGCCTCCCAGGACCTGGCAGACAGGGAGAATTAAATCCCGCACACCTGGTGTAGCAGAGGCCACCCTGAGGCCAGGAGAGGGGGAGATGGTAGGAAAATGACCGAGTCGCCGATGCATCCCCCTTAGCTGCTGTGCCGCCTCCATATCTGCCCATGACCTCTTCCCCTAGCCTTACCATGCGTGCTCCCAGGAGCAGGCTAAGTTCAAAGGCTTGAGCCCAACGAATTTGGGGGAGCGGAGGCCGCCCTCAGGCAAGGCAGTTAGGGACATGGGATAGAATCCTATTACTCGCCAGTGGCACAACTCTCCCAGGAGAACGCTTCTTAACCCGGTCCACAGACCGCACCCCACCTCTAGTGTGTCAGTCTGTCTGACTGCCTGCTTGACTGCCTGCCTATTGGAGGATGGGAGAGGCAAGCCTTTGTGTGTGCCCGTCTGTTTATCTAACGGAGGAGGAGGAGACTAGTATGTCTCTCTGCCTGCCTATCTAACTATCTATCTATATATCTATTAATCTACCTAACTATCTATCTATCTAAAGGAGGCAAACCTGTAGGCTAGTGTGCCGTTTTATTTGTCTGTGTATTGGAGGATTAGGTTAGTGTGTCTATCTACATAAATACCAATTTGAAGAACAGGAGGATGCTACCGTGTATGTGTGTGTGTGTGTGTCTGTGTGTGTGTGTGTGTGAGCGCGGGTCTGTGTATCAATGTACCTGAAAGTAGAGTGGGGGGATTCTACTGTATGTGTCTATCAGTCTATGTGTGCATCTAACGGAGGAGGAGTAAGCTAGTATGTCTGTCTCTCTGTCTATGTATCACATATCTATATATGTACGTTTATCTAGTCGAGAAGAAGGAGGCTACAGTGTCTATCTCTCTGTCGCTCAGAGGCAGGGAAGACTAGTGTGTATGTCGGTCTGTGAGTCTATGATTGTGTCTGTATTATTATCTAATGGAGAAGAAGAAGGATTCCAAAGTGTCTGGCAATCAGTCTGTCTCTCTACAGGAGAACATAGAGGCTAGTGTGTGTATCGGTCAATCTCAGTGACTATCTTTCTGAAGGAGGAGGAGGAAGAGTCTATTACGTTTCTCTATCTATTATCTAATGGAGGAGGAGATTAGTGTGTCACACTCCCTGATTAATTGAGGAGAAGTAGGACGCCAGTGTGTGTATGTGTGTGTCTGTGGGTGTCTGCCTATGTATGTATGTGTCTGCCTATAGAATGCATGAGGAAGAGGAGGTTAGGATATGTGGCTGTTTCTAAGTGGAGGAAGAGGCTAGTGTGTCTGTCTGTCTATTTCTTTGTCTCTCTGTGTGTCTAATGGAGGAAGAATCCCAGTATTGGTGCCACTTGGGGGGGATGGCAATTGCCACCCTGAAGCAGCAGGGGGCGCCCCAACTACAGGCTGAGGGGGACACCGGATAGAAACCCACAGGCTTGCCTGGGCAGCCCATGCCTCCTGCTTCTGCCCTCTCTGTTTCCGCCACGGCCCCGCCCCAGCCCCGCCCCCGCCACGCCCACAGGCCACCCCTGCCCGCCTCCCGGGAGCCGGGAAACGCAAAGATGTGCACCTCGTGTACCTAGGGTAGCAGAGATCAACCCTAGAAACGGCCAAGGGGGAGATCTGAGCAATAACAGGGGCTCGGTGGGGCAGCCCCGACTACTCGCTGCAGCCCCTGATCGCACCGCGCCTGCCTCCAGGGCGGACGCTGACATGGAAACATGCATACGGTGAACCTGGGGCAGGAGAGGCCGCCCCCAGGCCAGGCCGTTGTGGAGATGGGAGCCAACTGATCGGCTGATCAGAGGCAGTCCGCTCCCCACCACGTCCCTGTCCTCTGAAGTCACCTCACCAGCATCCCAGGACCTGGCTGGCAAGGAGAACTAAATCCCGGAAACCTGGCTTAGCAGAGGCCGCCCCGAGGGCAGAAGAGGTGGAGTTGGGAGGAAAATGACCAAGCCGCCGAGGCATCCCCATTTGCTGCTGTGCCGCCTCCGCCTCTGCTGCCGACCTCTTCCCCTGAGCTCACCACGCCCGCTCCCAGCAGCAGGGAGACTTCAAAGGTTTGAGTCCGGTGAACTTGGGGGAGCGGATGCCAACCCCAGGCAAGGCAGCTAGGGACATGCAAAAATATCCTCTGGCTCGCCAAGGGCACCCTATTCCCCGGTCGCCGCCGTCGAACCCCTTCCCCATACCGCATATCTCTACTTTGTCTGTCTGTCTGACTAACTGCCTGAAAGCCTATATATTCGAGAATGGAAGAGGTTAGTCTACGTGTCTGTCTCTCGTTTTACCTAACGGAGGAGAATCCGACGACTATGTTTCTCTATTTGCCTGTATATCTGTCTGTCTGTCTGTCTGTCTGTCTATCTATCTATCTATCTATCTATCTATCTATCTATCTATCTATCCATCCATCCATCTAGTGGAGGCATAGCAGTAGCCACGTGTGACTGTTTACTTGTGTGACTGTTGGAGTTGGAGGTTAGTTTGTATATCAACATATCTACCTATTGGAAGAAGAGAAGGAGGCGTGTGTGTGTGTGTGTGTGTGTGTGTGTGTGTGTGTTTGTGTGTGTGTCTGTCTATGTATTTGTCTCTCTGTCTTTCCATTTGAGGATGGCTCTCAGTATTTGACTCACCTGGAGCGATGGCAATTGGCACCCTGTGGCAGCAGGGGGCACCCCAGAGCAGGCTTAATTTGCCACAGAGTGGAAACTCACAGGCCTGCCTGGCCACCGGTTGCCCCCAGCTTCTGCGTTTCCTGTAGCCGCCACCGCACCGCCCCATCCCCGCCCCTTCACCACCCCTCTCCTGCCTCCCGGGATCAGGCCAAAACATGAGCTTAACCTTTTTTATCAGGGTACCAGAGAGGGACCCCAGGAACGGCCAATGAGGAAATGGGAGCTGATACAGGGTCTGGGTGGTGCAGCCCCGCCTCCTCACTGCAGCCTCTGACCATAGAATGCCTTTCTCCAGGGGGCAGGTGGACCTGGAAACATGCATTCTGTGAACCTTGGCAGGAGATTCCGCCCCCAGCCCAAGCCCCTTTAGAGATGTGTGTGAACTGATCGTCTCAGCCTGGGCAGTCCACTGCCTGCTACGTATCTGTCCCCTGAACTCACCTCACCATCATCCCATAACCTGGCTGACAAGGAGACTTAACTCCCACAAACCTGGGGAGTAGATGCTGCCCAGAGCCCAGGAGAAGGGGAGATGGGAGCAAAATGACCAAGTCGCCGAAGCATGCCCCTTAGCTGCTGTGCTTCCTCTCCTCTGCCCCCTACCTCTTCCCAGGCCCTCACCACGCCTTCGCCCGGGGAGCAGGCCCGGGGGCAGGTGGGCAGAATCCTATGAATCTGGAGGAGTTGAGGCCCCCCAGGCAAGGCAGCTAGGGACAAGGGAGAAAATTCTCTGTCTTGCCAGGGGCATCCTAATTCCCTGTCACCGCCGCCGACCCCAACCCAGACCGCACCCCGCCTCTAGTGAGTCTGTGTGTCTGACTTCCAGCCTGACTGTCTATCTATTGGAGGATGGGAGAGGCTAGCCTATGTGTTTATCTCTCTGTTTATCTAACGGAGGAGGAAGAGACTAGAATGTCTATCTCCTTGCCTGCATATATATCTATGTATCTCTCTATGTATCTCTCTATGTATCTCTCTATCTCTCTCTCTCTCTCTCTATCTATCTATCTATCTATCTATCTATCTATCTATCTATCTATCAATCTATCTATCTATTTATCTAGGTGAGGCATAGGAGTAGGCTAGTGTGTCATTTATTTTTTTGTCTGTTGAAGGAGGAGGTTAATGTATCTGTCTACCTATCTACCTATTTGAGCAAGCGGAGGAGGGCAATGTGTGTGCGTGTGCGTGTTTCCGTGCGGGTCTGTGTACTATGTATCTGTAAGTAAAGGGGGAGGAGGCTACTGTGTCAGTCTATGAGTCTTTATATGCGTCTAATGGAGGAGGAGAAGGCTAGTATGTCTGTCTGTGTGTCTGTTTATGTATAAGATATCCAAGTATGAAATTATATCTAATCGAGAAGAAGGAGGAGGCCCGTGTGTCTGGCTATCTGTGTGTCTCTCTAGCAGGTGTAGGTAGAGGCTTGTGTGTGTATCCATCAATCTCACTGACTATGTATCTAATGGAGGAAGATAAAAAGTCTATTAAGTTTGTCTAAGTATTATCTAATGGAGGAGGAGATTAGTGTGTCTATGAACCTGCGTAATTTATGACCAGGAGGAGGCTAGAGTGTGTGTGTGTGTGGGGGGGGGGTGCGTGTGTGTTTGTGTCTGAGTATGTATGTATCTGTCTAACAATTTAATGGATGAAGAGCTTTAGGTTAGGATATATGGCTGTTTCTGAATGGAGGAAGAGGCTAGTGAGTCTGTGTGTCTATTTATTTGTCTCTCTGTGTGTCTAAAGGAGGAAGAATCCCAGTATTCGTGCCACTTGGGGGGATGGCAATTGCCACCCTGAAGCAGCAGGGGGCGCCCCAACTACAGGCTGAGGGGGACACTGGATAGAAACCCACAGGCTTGCCTGGGCAGCCCATGCCTCCTGCTTCTGCCCTCTCTGTTTCCGCCACGGCCCCGCCCCGGCCCCGCCCCCGCCACGCCCACAGGCCACCCCTGCCCGCCTCCCGGGAGCCGGGAAACGCCAAGATGTGCACCTCGTGCACCTAGGGTAGCAGAGATCAACCCTATAACCGGCCAAGGGGGAGATCTGAGCAATAACAGGGGCTCGGTGGGGCAGCCCCGACTACTCACTGCAGCCCCTGATCGCACCGCGCCTGCCTCCAGGGCGGACGCTGACATGGAAACATGCATACGGTGAACCTGGGGCAGGAGAGGCCGCCCCCAGGCCAGGCCGTTGTGGAGATGGGAGCCAACTGATCGGCTGATCAGAGGCAGTCCGCTCCCCACCACGTCCCTGTCCTCTGAAGTCACCTCACCAGCATCCCAGGACCTGGCTGACAAGGAGAACTAAATCCCGGAAACCTGGGTTAGCAGAGGCCGCCCCGAGGGCAGAAGAGGTGGAGCTGGGAGGAAAATGACCAAGCCGCCGAGGCATCCCCGTTTGCTGCTGTGCCGCCTCCACCTCTGCTGCCGACCTCTTCCCCTGAGCTCACCACACCCGCTCCCAGCAGCAGGGAGACTTCAAAGGTTTGAGTCCGGTGAACTTGGGGGAGCGGATGCCAACCCCAGGCAAGGCAGCTAGGGACATGCAAAAATATCCTCTGGCTCGCCAAGGGCACCCTATTCCCCGGTCGCCGCCGTCGAACCCCTTCCCCATACCGCATATCTCTACTTTGTCTGTCTGTCTGTCTGTATATCTATCTATCTATCTATCTATCTATCTATCTATCCATCCATCCATCTAGTGGAGGCATAGCAGTAGCCACGTGTGACTGTTTACTTGTGTGACTGTTGGAGTTGGAGGTTCGTTTGTATATCAACGTATCTACCTATTGGAGGAAGAGAAGGAGGCGTGTGTGTGTGTGTGTGTGTGTGTGTGGGTGTGTGTGTGTGTGTGTGTGTTTGTGTGTGTGTCTGTCTATGTATTTGTCTCTCTGTCTTTCCATTTGAGGATGGCTCTCAGTATTTGACTCACCTGGAGCGATGGCAATTGGCACCCTGTGGCAGCAGGGGGCACCCCAGAGCAGGCTTAATTTGCCACAGAGTGGAAATTCACAGGCCTGCCTGGCCACCCGTTGCCCCCAGCTTCTGCGTTTCCTGTAGCCGCCACCGCACCGTCCCATCCCCGCCCCTTCACCACCCCTCTCCTGCCTCCCGGGATCAGGCCAAAACATGAGCTTAACCTTTTTTATCAGGGTACCAGAGAGGGACCCCAGGAACGGCCAATGAGGAAATGGGAGCTGATACAGGGTCTGGGTGGTGCAGCCCCGCCTCCTCACTGCAGCCTCTGACCATAGAATGCCTTTCTCCAGGGGGCAGGTGGACCTGGAAACATGCATTCTGTGAACCTTGGCAGGAGATTCCGCCCCCAGCCCAAGCCCCTTTAGAGATGTGTGTGAACTGATCGTCTCAGCCTGGGCAGTCCACTGCCTGCTACGTATCTGTCCCCTGAACTCACCTCACCATCATCCCATAACCTGGCTGACAAGGAGACTTAACTCCCACAAACCTGGGGAGTAGATGCTGCCCAGAGCCCAGGAGAAGGGGAGATGGGAGCAAAATGACCAAGTCGCCGAAGCATGCCCCTTAGCTGCTGTGCTTCCTCTCCTCTGCCCCCTACCTCTTCCCAGGCCCTCACCACGACTTCGCCCGGGGAGCAGGCCCGGGGACAGGTGGGCAGAATCCTATGAATCTGGAGGAGTTGAGGCCCCCCAGGCAAGGCAGCTAGGGACAAGGGAGAAAATTCTCTGTCTTGCCAGGGGCATCCTAATTCCCTGTCACCGCCGCCGACCCCAACCCAGACCGCACCCCGCCTCTAGTGAGTCTGTGTGTCTGACTTCCAGCCTGACTGTCTATTTATTGGAGGATGGGAGAGGCTAGTCTATGTGTTTATCTCTCTGTTTATCTAACGGAGGAGGAGGAGACTAGCATGTCTATCTCCTTGCCTGCATATATATCTATGTATCTCTCTATGTATCTCTCTATGTAACTCTCTATCTCTCTCTCTATGTATCTCTCTATCTCTCTCTCTATCTCTCTCTCTCTCTATCTCTCTCTCTCTCTATCTATCTATCTATCTATCTATCTATCTATCTATCTATCTATCCATCTAGTGGAGGCATAGCAGTTGTCACGTGTGACTTTTTACTTGTGTGACTGTTGGAGGAGGAGGTTAGTTTGTATATCAACGTATCTACCTATTGCAGGAAGAGAAGGAGGCTAGTGTGTGTGTGTGTGTGTGTGTGTGTGTGTGTGAGTCTGTCTGTCTGTCTGTCTATGTATTTGTCTCTCTGTCTTTCTAATGGAGGTTGGCTCTCAGTATTTGACTCACCTGGAGGGATGGCAAGTGCCACCCTGTAGCAGCAGAGGGCGGCCCCATTGCAGGCTGAGGGGGACACTGGATGGAAATCCACAGGCTTGCCTGGGCCGCCCGTGCCTCCCGCTTCCGCCCTCTCTATAGCCGCCCGCGCCAAGCCCCAGCCTGGCACCCTCCGCGCGCCCCACCGCACACCCGCCTCACGGGAGCCGGGAAACACAGAGATGTGCACCTCGAGTACCTAGGCTAGCAGAAACCAACCCTAGGACCGGCAAGGCGGAGATCGGAGCAAATACAGGGGCTCGGTGGGGCAGTTCCGCCTCCTCACTGCAGCCCCTAATCACACCGGGATTGCCTGCGGGGCGCAGGCTCACATGGAAACATGGATACTGTGAACCCGGGGCAGGAGAGCCCGCCCCCAGGACAGGCCCTTGTGGAGATGGGAGCAAACTGATCGACTCACCAGATGTAGTCCGCTCCCCTCGACATCCCTGTACCCAGAGATCACCTCAGCTGCCTCCCAGGACCTGGCAGACAGGGAGAATTAAATCCCGCACACCTGGTGTAGCAGAGGCCACCCTGAGGCCAGGAGAGGGGGAGATGGTAGGAAAATGACCGAGTCGCCGATGCATCCCCCTTAGCTGCTGTGCCGCCTCCATATCTGCCCATGACCTCTTCCCCTAGCCTTACCATGCGTGCTCCCAGGAGCAGGCTAAGTTCAAAGGCTTGAGCCCAACGAATTTGGGGGAGCGGAGGCCGCCCTCAGGCAAGGCAGTTAGGGACATGGGATAGAATCCTATTACTCGCCAGTGGCACAACTCTCCCAGGAGAACGCTTCTTAACCCGGTCCACAGACCGCACCCCACCTCTAGTGTGTCAGTCTGTCTGACTGCCTGCTTGACTGCCTGCCTATTGGAGGATGGGAGAGGCAAGCCTTTGTGTGTGCCCGTCTGTTTATCTAACGGAGGAGGAGGAGACTAGTATGTCTCTCTGCCTGCCTATCTAACTATCTATCTATATATCTATTAATCTACCTAACTATCTATCTATCTAAAGGAGGCAAACCTGTAGGCTAGTGTGCCGTTTTATTTGTCTGTGTATTGGAGGATTAGGTTAGTGTGTCTATCTACATAAATACCAATTTGAAGAACAGGAGGATGCTACCGTGTATGTGTGTGTGTGTGTGTCTGTGTGTGTGTGTGTGTGAGCGCGGGTCTGTGTATCAATGTACCTGAAAGTAGAGTGGGGGGATTCTACTGTATGTGTCTATCAGTCTATGTGTGCATCTAACGGAGGAGGAGTAAGCTAGTATGTCTGTCTCTCTGTCTATGTATCACATATCTATATATGTACGTTTATCTAGTCGAGAAGAAGGAGGCTACAGTGTCTATCTCTCTGTCGCTCAGAGGCAGGGAAGACTAGTGTGTATGTCGGTCTGTGAGTCTATGATTGTGTCTGTATTATTATCTAATGGAGAAGAAGAAGGATTCCAAAGTGTCTGGCAATCAGTCTGTCTCTCTACAGGAGAACATAGAGGCTAGTGTGTGTATCGGTCAATCTCAGTGACTATCTTTCTGAAGGAGGAGGAGGAAGAGTCTATTACGTTTCTCTATCTATTATCTAATGGAGGAGGAGATTAGTGTGTCACACTCCCTGATTAATTGAGGAGAAGTAGGACGCCAGTGTGTGTATGTGTGTGTCTGTGGGTGTCTGCCTATGTATGTATGTGTCTGCCTATAGAATGCATGAGGAAGAGGAGGTTAGGATATGTGGCTGTTTCTAAGTGGAGGAAGAGTCTAGTGTGTCTGTCTGTCTATTTCTTTGTCTCTCTGTGTGTCTAATGGAGGAAGAATCCCAGTATTGGTGCCACTTGGGGGGGATGGCAATTGCCACCCTGAAGCAGCAGGGGGCGCCCCAACTACAGGCTGAGGGGGACACCGGATAGAAACCCACAGGCTTGCCTGGGCAGCCCATGCCTCCTGCTTCTGCCCTCTCTGTTTCCGCCACGGCCCCGCCCCAGCCCCGCCCCCGCCACGCCCACAGGCCACCCCTGCCCGCCTCCCGGGAGCCGGGAAACGCAAAGATGTGCACCTCGTGTACCTAGGGTAGCAGAGATCAACCCTAGAAACGGCCAAGGGGGAGATCTGAGCAATAACAGGGGCTCGGTGGGGCAGCCCCGACTACTCGCTGCAGCCCCTGATCGCACCGCGCCTGCCTCCAGGGCGGACGCTGACATGGAAACATGCATACGGTGAACCTGGGGCAGGAGAGGCCGCCCCCAGGCCAGGCCGTTGTGGAGATGGGAGCCAACTGATCGGCTGATCAGAGGCAGTCCGCTCCCCACCACGTCCCTGTCCTCTGAAGTCACCTCACCAGCATCCCAGGACCTGGCTGGCAAGGAGAACTAAATCCCGGAAACCTGGCTTAGCAGAGGCCGCCCCGAGGGCAGAAGAGGTGGAGTTGGGAGGAAAATGACCAAGCCGCCGAGGCATCCCCATTTGCTGCTGTGCCGCCTCCGCCTCTGCTGCCGACCTCTTCCCCTGAGCTCACCACGCCCGCTCCCAGCAGCAGGGAGACTTCAAAGGTTTGAGTCCGGTGAACTTGGGGGAGCGGATGCCAACCCCAGGCAAGGCAGCTAGGGACATGCAAAAATATCCTCTGGCTCGCCAAGGGCACCCTATTCCCCGGTCGCCGCCGTCGAACCCCTTCCCCATACCGCATATCTCTACTTTGTCTGTCTGTCTGACTAACTGCCTGAAAGCCTATATATTCGAGAATGGAAGAGGTTAGTCTACGTGTCTGTCTCTCGTTTTACCTAACGGAGGAGAATCCGACGACTATGTTTCTCTATTTGCCTGTATATCTGTCTGTCTGTCTGTCTGTCTGTCTATCTATCTATCTATCTATCTATCTATCTATCTATCTATCTATCTATCCATCCATCCATCTAGTGGAGGCATAGCAGTAGCCACGTGTGACTGTTTACTTGTGTGACTGTTGGAGTTGGAGGTTAGTTTGTATATCAACATATCTACCTATTGGAAGAAGAGAAGGAGGCGTGTGTGTGTGTGTGTGTGTGTGTGTGTGTGTGTGTTTGTGTGTGTGTCTGTCTATGTATTTGTCTCTCTGTCTTTCCATTTGAGGATGGCTCTCAGTATTTGACTCACCTGGAGCGATGGCAATTGGCACCCTGTGGCAGCAGGGGGCACCCCAGAGCAGGCTTAATTTGCCACAGAGTGGAAACTCACAGGCCTGCCTGGCCACCGGTTGCCCCCAGCTTCTGCGTTTCCTGTAGCCGCCACCGCACCGCCCCATCCCCGCCCCTTCACCACCCCTCTCCTGCCTCCCGGGATCAGGCCAAAACATGAGCTTAACCTTTTTTATCAGGGTACCAGAGAGGGACCCCAGGAACGGCCAATGAGGAAATGGGAGCTGATACAGGGTCTGGGTGGTGCAGCCCCGCCTCCTCACTGCAGCCTCTGACCATAGAATGCCTTTCTCCAGGGGGCAGGTGGACCTGGAAACATGCATTCTGTGAACCTTGGCAGGAGATTCCGCCCCCAGCCCAAGCCCCTTTAGAGATGTGTGTGAACTGATCGTCTCAGCCTGGGCAGTCCACTGCCTGCTACGTATCTGTCCCCTGAACTCACCTCACCATCATCCCATAACCTGGCTGACAAGGAGACTTAACTCCCACAAACCTGGGGAGTAGATGCTGCCCAGAGCCCAGGAGAAGGGGAGATGGGAGCAAAATGACCAAGTCGCCGAAGCATGCCCCTTAGCTGCTGTGCTTCCTCTCCTCTGCCCCCTACCTCTTCCCAGGCCCTCACCACGCCTTCGCCCGGGGAGCAGGCCCGGGGGCAGGTGGGCAGAATCCTATGAATCTGGAGGAGTTGAGGCCCCCCAGGCAAGGCAGCTAGGGACAAGGGAGAAAATTCTCTGTCTTGCCAGGGGCATCCTAATTCCCTGTCACCGCCGCCGACCCCAACCCAGACCGCACCCCGCCTCTAGTGAGTCTGTGTGTCTGACTTCCAGCCTGACTGTCTATCTATTGGAGGATGGGAGAGGCTAGCCTATGTGTTTATCTCTCTGTTTATCTAACGGAGGAGGAAGAGACTAGAATGTCTATCTCCTTGCCTGCATATATATCTATGTATCTCTCTATGTATCTCTCTATGTATCTCTCTATCTCTCTCTCTCTCTATCTATCTATCTATCTATCTATCTATCTATCTATCTATCTATCTATCAATCTATCTATCTATTTATCTAGGTGAGGCATAGGAGTAGGCTAGTGTGTCATTTATTTTTTTGTCTGTTGAAGGAGGAGGTTAATGTATCTGTCTACCTATCTACCTATTTGAGCAAGCGGAGGAGGGCAATGTGTGTGCGTGTGCGTGTTTCCGTGCGGGTCTGTGTACTATGTATCTGTAAGTAAAGGGGGAGGAGGCTACTGTGTCAGTCTATGAGTCTTTATATGCGTCTAATGGAGGAGGAGAAGGCTAGTATGTCTGTCTGTGTGTCTGTTTATGTATAAGATATCCAAGTATGAAATTATATCTAATCGAGAAGAAGGAGGAGGCCCGTGTGTCTGGCTATCTGTGTGTCTCTCTAGCAGGTGTAGGTAGAGGCTTGTGTGTGTATCCATCAATCTCACTGACTATGTATCTAATGGAGGAAGATAAAAAGTCTATTAAGTTTGTCTAAGTATTATCTAATGGAGGAGGAGATTAGTGTGTCTATGAACCTGCGTAATTTATGACCAGGAGGAGGCTAGAGTGTGTGTGTGTGTGGGGGGGGGGTGCGTGTGTGTTTGTGTCTGAGTATGTATGTATCTGTCTAACAATTTAATGGATGAAGAGCTTTAGGTTAGGATATATGGCTGTTTCTGAATGGAGGAAGAGGCTAGTGAGTCTGTGTGTCTATTTATTTGTCTCTCTGTGTGTCTAAAGGAGGAAGAATCCCAGTATTCGTGCCACTTGGGGGGATGGCAATTGCCACCCTGAAGCAGCAGGGGGCGCCCCAACTACAGGCTGAGGGGGACACTGGATAGAAACCCACAGGCTTGCCTGGGCAGCCCATGCCTCCTGCTTCTGCCCTCTCTGTTTCCGCCACGGCCCCGCCCCGGCCCCGCCCCCGCCACGCCCACAGGCCACCCCTGCCCGCCTCCCGGGAGCCGGGAAACGCCAAGATGTGCACCTCGTGCACCTAGGGTAGCAGAGATCAACCCTATAACCGGCCAAGGGGGAGATCTGAGCAATAACAGGGGCTCGGTGGGGCAGCCCCGACTACTCACTGCAGCCCCTGATCGCACCGCGCCTGCCTCCAGGGCGGACGCTGACATGGAAACATGCATACGGTGAACCTGGGGCAGGAGAGGCCGCCCCCAGGCCAGGCCGTTGTGGAGATGGGAGCCAACTGATCGGCTGATCAGAGGCAGTCCGCTCCCCACCACGTCCCTGTCCTCTGAAGTCACCTCACCAGCATCCCAGGACCTGGCTGACAAGGAGAACTAAATCCCGGAAACCTGGGTTAGCAGAGGCCGCCCCGAGGGCAGAAGAGGTGGAGCTGGGAGGAAAATGACCAAGCCGCCGAGGCATCCCCGTTTGCTGCTGTGCCGCCTCCACCTCTGCTGCCGACCTCTTCCCCTGAGCTCACCACACCCGCTCCCAGCAGCAGGGAGACTTCAAAGGTTTGAGTCCGGTGAACTTGGGGGAGCGGATGCCAACCCCAGGCAAGGCAGCTAGGGACATGCAAAAATATCCTCTGGCTCGCCAAGGGCACCCTATTCCCCGGTCGCCGCCGTCGAACCCCTTCCCCATACCGCATATCTCTACTTTGTCTGTCTGTCTGTCTGTATATCTATCTATCTATCTATCTATCTATCTATCTATCTATCTATCCATCCATCCATCTAGTGGAGGCATAGCAGTAGCCACGTGTGACTGTTTACTTGTGTGACTGTTGGAGTTGGAGGTTCGTTTGTATATCAACGTATCTACCTATTGGAGGAAGAGAAGGAGGCGTGTGTGTGTGTGTGTGTGTGTGTGTGGGTGTGTGTGTGTGTGTGTGTGTTTGTGTGTGTGTCTGTCTATGTATTTGTCTCTCTGTCTTTCCATTTGAGGATGGCTCTCAGTATTTGACTCACCTGGAGCGATGGCAATTGGCACCCTGTGGCAGCAGGGGGCACCCCAGAGCAGGCTTAATTTGCCACAGAGTGGAAATTCACAGGCCTGCCTGGCCACCCGTTGCCCCCAGCTTCTGCGTTTCCTGTAGCCGCCACCGCACCGTCCCATCCCCGCCCCTTCACCACCCCTCTCCTGCCTCCCGGGATCAGGCCAAAACATGAGCTTAACCTTTTTTATCAGGGTACCAGAGAGGGACCCCAGGAACGGCCAATGAGGAAATGGGAGCTGATACAGGGTCTGGGTGGTGCAGCCCCGCCTCCTCACTGCAGCCTCTGACCATAGAATGCCTTTCTCCAGGGGGCAGGTGGACCTGGAAACATGCATTCTGTGAACCTTGGCAGGAGATTCCGCCCCCAGCCCAAGCCCCTTTAGAGATGTGTGTGAACTGATCGTCTCAGCCTGGGCAGTCCACTGCCTGCTACGTATCTGTCCCCTGAACTCACCTCACCATCATCCCATAACCTGGCTGACAAGGAGACTTAACTCCCACAAACCTGGGGAGTAGATGCTGCCCAGAGCCCAGGAGAAGGGGAGATGGGAGCAAAATGACCAAGTCGCCGAAGCATGCCCCTTAGCTGCTGTGCTTCCTCTCCTCTGCCCCCTACCTCTTCCCAGGCCCTCACCACGACTTCGCCCGGGGAGCAGGCCCGGGGACAGGTGGGCAGAATCCTATGAATCTGGAGGAGTTGAGGCCCCCCAGGCAAGGCAGCTAGGGACAAGGGAGAAAATTCTCTGTCTTGCCAGGGGCATCCTAATTCCCTGTCACCGCCGCCGACCCCAACCCAGACCGCACCCCGCCTCTAGTGAGTCTGTGTGTCTGACTTCCAGCCTGACTGTCTATTTATTGGAGGATGGGAGAGGCTAGTCTATGTGTTTATCTCTCTGTTTATCTAACGGAGGAGGAGGAGACTAGCATGTCTATCTCCTTGCCTGCATATATATCTATGTATCTCTCTATGTATCTCTCTATGTAACTCTCTATCTCTCTCTCTATGTATCTCTCTATCTCTCTCTCTATCTCTCTCTCTCTCTATCTCTCTCTCTCTCTATCTATCTATCTATCTATCTATCTATCTATCTATCTATCCATCTAGTGGAGGCATAGCAGTTGTCACGTGTGACTTTTTACTTGTGTGACTGTTGGAGGAGGAGGTTAGTTTGTATATCAACGTATCTACCTATTGCAGGAAGAGAAGGAGGCTAGTGTGTGTGTGTGTGTGTGTGTGTGTGTGTGTGAGTCTGTCTGTCTGTCTGTCTATGTATTTGTCTCTCTGTCTTTCTAATGGAGGTTGGCTCTCAGTATTTGACTCACCTGGAGGGATGGCAAGTGCCACCCTGTAGCAGCAGAGGGCGGCCCCATTGCAGGCTGAGGGGGACACTGGATGGAAATCCACAGGCTTGCCTGGGCCGCCCGTGCCTCCCGCTTCCGCCCTCTCTATAGCCGCCCGCGCCAAGCCCCAGCCTGGCACCCTCCGCGCGCCCCACCGCACACCCGCCTCACGGGAGCCGGGAAACACAGAGATGTGCACCTCGAGTACCTAGGCTAGCAGAAACCAACCCTAGGACCGGCAAGGCGGAGATCGGAGCAAATACAGGGGCTCGGTGGGGCAGTTCCGCCTCCTCACTGCAGCCCCTAATCACACCGGGATTGCCTGCGGGGCGCAGGCTCACATGGAAACATGGATACTGTGAACCCGGGGCAGGAGAGCCCGCCCCCAGGACAGGCCCTTGTGGAGATGGGAGCAAACTGATCGACTCACCAGATGTAGTCCGCTCCCCTCGACATCCCTGTACCCAGAGATCACCTCAGCTGCCTCCCAGGACCTGGCAGACAGGGAGAATTAAATCCCGCACACCTGGTGTAGCAGAGGCCACCCTGAGGCCAGGAGAGGGGGAGATGGTAGGAAAATGACCGAGTCGCCGATGCATCCCCCTTAGCTGCTGTGCCGCCTCCATATCTGCCCATGACCTCTTCCCCTAGCCTTACCATGCGTGCTCCCAGGAGCAGGCTAAGTTCAAAGGCTTGAGCCCAACGAATTTGGGGGAGCGGAGGCCGCCCTCAGGCAAGGCAGTTAGGGACATGGGATAGAATCCTATTACTCGCCAGTGGCACAACTCTCCCAGGAGAACGCTTCTTAACCCGGTCCACAGACCGCACCCCACCTCTAGTGTGTCAGTCTGTCTGACTGCCTGCTTGACTGCCTGCCTATTGGAGGATGGGAGAGGCAAGCCTTTGTGTGTGCCCGTCTGTTTATCTAACGGAGGAGGAGGAGACTAGTATGTCTCTCTGCCTGCCTATCTAACTATCTATCTATATATCTATTAATCTACCTAACTATCTATCTATCTAAAGGAGGCAAACCTGTAGGCTAGTGTGCCGTTTTATTTGTCTGTGTATTGGAGGATTAGGTTAGTGTGTCTATCTACATAAATACCAATTTGAAGAACAGGAGGATGCTACCGTGTATGTGTGTGTGTGTGTGTCTGTGTGTGTGTGTGTGTGAGCGCGGGTCTGTGTATCAATGTACCTGAAAGTAGAGTGGGGGGATTCTACTGTATGTGTCTATCAGTCTATGTGTGCATCTAACGGAGGAGGAGTAAGCTAGTATGTCTGTCTCTCTGTCTATGTATCACATATCTATATATGTACGTTTATCTAGTCGAGAAGAAGGAGGCTACAGTGTCTATCTCTCTGTCGCTCAGAGGCAGGGAAGACTAGTGTGTATGTCGGTCTGTGAGTCTATGATTGTGTCTGTATTATTATCTAATGGAGAAGAAGAAGGATTCCAAAGTGTCTGGCAATCAGTCTGTCTCTCTACAGGAGAACATAGAGGCTAGTGTGTGTATCGGTCAATCTCAGTGACTATCTTTCTGAAGGAGGAGGAGGAAGAGTCTATTACGTTTCTCTATCTATTATCTAATGGAGGAGGAGATTAGTGTGTCACACTCCCTGATTAATTGAGGAGAAGTAGGACGCCAGTGTGTGTATGTGTGTGTCTGTGGGTGTCTGCCTATGTATGTATGTGTCTGCCTATAGAATGCATGAGGAAGAGGAGGTTAGGATATGTGGCTGTTTCTAAGTGGAGGAAGAGGCTAGTGTGTCTGTCTGTCTATTTCTTTGTCTCTCTGTGTGTCTAATGGAGGAAGAATCCCAGTATTGGTGCCACTTGGGGGGGATGGCAATTGCCACCCTGAAGCAGCAGGGGGCGCCCCAACTACAGGCTGAGGGGGACACCGGATAGAAACCCACAGGCTTGCCTGGGCAGCCCATGCCTCCTGCTTCTGCCCTCTCTGTTTCCGCCACGGCCCCGCCCCAGCCCCGCCCCCGCCACGCCCACAGGCCACCCCTGCCCGCCTCCCGGGAGCCGGGAAACGCAAAGATGTGCACCTCGTGTACCTAGGGTAGCAGAGATCAACCCTAGAAACGGCCAAGGGGGAGATCTGAGCAATAACAGGGGCTCGGTGGGGCAGCCCCGACTACTCGCTGCAGCCCCTGATCGCACCGCGCCTGCCTCCAGGGCGGACGCTGACATGGAAACATGCATACGGTGAACCTGGGGCAGGAGAGGCCGCCCCCAGGCCAGGCCGTTGTGGAGATGGGAGCCAACTGATCGGCTGATCAGAGGCAGTCCGCTCCCCACCACGTCCCTGTCCTCTGAAGTCACCTCACCAGCATCCCAGGACCTGGCTGGCAAGGAGAACTAAATCCCGGAAACCTGGCTTAGCAGAGGCCGCCCCGAGGGCAGAAGAGGTGGAGTTGGGAGGAAAATGACCAAGCCGCCGAGGCATCCCCATTTGCTGCTGTGCCGCCTCCGCCTCTGCTGCCGACCTCTTCCCCTGAGCTCACCACGCCCGCTCCCAGCAGCAGGGAGACTTCAAAGGTTTGAGTCCGGTGAACTTGGGGGAGCGGATGCCAACCCCAGGCAAGGCAGCTAGGGACATGCAAAAATATCCTCTGGCTCGCCAAGGGCACCCTATTCCCCGGTCGCCGCCGTCGAACCCCTTCCCCATACCGCATATCTCTACTTTGTCTGTCTGTCTGACTAACTGCCTGAAAGCCTATATATTCGAGAATGGAAGAGGTTAGTCTACGTGTCTGTCTCTCGTTTTACCTAACGGAGGAGAATCCGACGACTATGTTTCTCTATTTGCCTGTATATCTGTCTGTCTGTCTGTCTGTCTGTCTATCTATCTATCTATCTATCTATCTATCTATCTATCTATCTATCCATCCATCCATCTAGTGGAGGCATAGCAGTAGCCACGTGTGACTGTTTACTTGTGTGACTGTTGGAGTTGGAGGTTAGTTTGTATATCAACATATCTACCTATTGGAAGAAGAGAAGGAGGCGTGTGTGTGTGTGTGTGTGTGTGTGTGTGTGTGTGTTTGTGTGTGTGTCTGTCTATGTATTTGTCTCTCTGTCTTTCCATTTGAGGATGGCTCTCAGTATTTGACTCACCTGGAGCGATGGCAATTGGCACCCTGTGGCAGCAGGGGGCACCCCAGAGCAGGCTTAATTTGCCACAGAGTGGAAACTCACAGGCCTGCCTGGCCACCGGTTGCCCCCAGCTTCTGCGTTTCCTGTAGCCGCCACCGCACCGCCCCATCCCCGCCCCTTCACCACCCCTCTCCTGCCTCCCGGGATCAGGCCAAAACATGAGCTTAACCTTTTTTATCAGGGTACCAGAGAGGGACCCCAGGAACGGCCAATGAGGAAATGGGAGCTGATACAGGGTCTGGGTGGTGCAGCCCCGCCTCCTCACTGCAGCCTCTGACCATAGAATGCCTTTCTCCAGGGGGCAGGTGGACCTGGAAACATGCATTCTGTGAACCTTGGCAGGAGATTCCGCCCCCAGCCCAAGCCCCTTTAGAGATGTGTGTGAACTGATCGTCTCAGCCTGGGCAGTCCACTGCCTGCTACGTATCTGTCCCCTGAACTCACCTCACCATCATCCCATAACCTGGCTGACAAGGAGACTTAACTCCCACAAACCTGGGGAGTAGATGCTGCCCAGAGCCCAGGAGAAGGGGAGATGGGAGCAAAATGACCAAGTCGCCGAAGCATGCCCCTTAGCTGCTGTGCTTCCTCTCCTCTGCCCCCTACCTCTTCCCAGGCCCTCACCACGACTTCGCCCGGGGAGCAGGCCCGGGGACAGGTGGGCAGAATCCTATGAATCTGGAGGAGTTGAGGCCCCCCAGGCAAGGCAGCTAGGGACAAGGGAGAAAATTCTCTGTCTTGCCAGGGGCATCCTAATTCCCTGTCACCGCCGCCGACCCCAACCCAGACCGCACCCCGCCTCTAGTGAGTCTGTGTGTCTGACTTCCAGCCTGACTGTCTATCTATTGGAGGATGGGAGAGGCTAGCCTATGTGTTTATCTCTCTGTTTATCTAACAGAGGAGGAGGAGACAAGCATGTCTATCTCCTTGCCTGCATATATATCTATGTATCTCTCTATGTATCTCTCTATGTATCTCTCTATCTCTCTCTCTATCTCTCTCTCTCTCTATCTCTCTCTCTATCTATCTATCTATCTATCTATCTATCTATCTATCTATCTATCCATCTAGTGGAGGCATAGCAGTTGTCACGTGTGACTTTTTACTTGTGTGACTGTTGGAGGAGGAGGTTAGTTTGTATATCAACGTATCTACCTATTGGAGGAAGAGAAGGAGGCTAGTGTGTGTGTGTGTGTGTGTGTGTGTGTGTGTGTGAGTCTGTCTGTCTGTCTGTCTATGTATTTGTCTCTCTGTCTTTCTAATGGAGGTTGGCTCTCAGTATTTGACTCACCTGGAGGGATGGCAAGTGCCACCCTGTAGCAGCAGAGGGCGGCCCCATTGCAGGCTGAGGGGGACACTGCATGGAAATCCACAGGCTTGCCTGGGCCGCCCGTGCCTCCCGCTTCCGCCCTCTCTAGAGCCACCCGCGCCAAGCCCCAGCCTGGCACCCGCCGCGCGCCCCACCACACACCCGCCTCACGGGAGCCGGGAAACACAGAGATGTGCACCTCGAGTACCTAGGCTAGCAGAAACCAACCCTAGGACCGGCAAGGCGGAGATCGGAGCAAATACAGGGGCTCGGTGGGGCAGTTCCGCCTCCTCACTGCAGCCCCTAATCACACCGGGATTGCCTGCGGGGCGCAGGCTCACATGGAAACATGGATACTGTGAACCCGGGGCAGGAGAGCCCGCCCCCAGGACAGGCCCTTGTGGAGATGGGAGCAAACTGATCGACTCACCAGATGTAGTCCGCTCCCCTCGACGTCCCTGTACCCAGAGATCACCTCAGCTGCCTCCCAGGACCTGGCAGACAGGGAGAATTAAATCCCGCACACCTGGTGTAGCAGAGGCCACCCTGAGGCCAGGAGAGGGGGAGATGGTAGGAAAATGACCGAGTCGCCGATGCATCCCCCTTAGCTGCTGTGCCGCCTCCATATCTGCCCATGACCTCTTCCCCTAGCCTTACCATGCGTGCTCCCAGGAGCAGGCTAAGTTCAAAGGCTTGAGCCCAACGAATTTGGGGGAGCGGAGGCCGCCCTCAGGCAAGGCAGTTAGGGACATGGGATAGAATCCTATTACTCGCCAGTGGCACAACTCTCCCAGGAGAACGCTTCTTAACCCGGTCCACAGACCGCACCCCACCTCTAGTGTGTCAGTCTGTCTGACTGCCTGCTTGACTGCCTGCCTATTGG
The DNA here is from genome assembly GCF_048564905.1 of Vicugna pacos. Classification (NCBI taxonomy): domain Eukaryota; kingdom Metazoa; phylum Chordata; class Mammalia; order Artiodactyla; family Camelidae; genus Vicugna; species Vicugna pacos. Next base: position 23,324,724 of record NC_133019.1, read on the forward strand.
AGGATGGGAGAGGCAAGCCTTTGTGTGTGCCCGTCTGTTTATCTAACGGAGGAGGAGGAGACTAGTATGTCTCTCTGCCTGCCTATCTAACTATCTATCTATATATCTATTAATCTACCTAACTATCTATCTATCTAAAGGAGGCAAACCTGTAGGCTAGTGTGCCGTTTTATTTGTCTGTGTATTGGAGGATTAGGTTAGTGTGTCTATCTACATAAATACCAATTTGAAGAACAGGAGGATGCTACCGTGTATGTGTGTGTGTGTGTGTCTGTGTGTGTGTGTGTGTGAGCGCGGGTCTGTGTATCAATGTACCTGAAAGTAGAGTGGGGGGATTCTACTGTATGTGTCTATCAGTCTATGTGTGCATCTAACGGAGGAGGAGTAAGCTAGTATGTCTGTCTCTCTGTCTATGTATCACATATCTATATATGTACGTTTATCTAGTCGAGAAGAAGGAGGCTACAGTGTCTATCTCTCTGTCGCTCAGAGGCAGGGAAGACTAGTGTGTATGTCGGTCTGTGAGTCTATGATTGTGTCTGTATTATTATCTAATGGAGAAGAAGAAGGATTCCAAAGTGTCTGGCAATCAGTCTGTCTCTCTACAGGAGAACATAGAGGCTAGTGTGTGTATCGGTCAATCTCAGTGACTATCTTTCTGAAGGAGGAGGAGGAAGAGTCTATTACGTTTCTCTATCTATTATCTAATGGAGGAGGAGATTAGTGTGTCACACTCCCTGATTAATTGAGGAGAAGTAGGACGCCAGTGTGTGTATGTGTGTGTCTGTGGGTGTCTGCCTATGTATGTATGTGTCTGCCTATAGAATGCATGAGGAAGAGGAGGTTAGGATATGTGGCTGTTTCTAAGTGGAGGAAGAGGCTAGTGTGTCTGTCTGTCTATTTCTTTGTCTCTCTGTGTGTCTAATGGAGGAAGAATCCCAGTATTGGTGCCACTTGGGGGGGATGGCAATTGCCACCCTGAAGCAGCAGGGGGCGCCCCAACTACAGGCTGAGGGGGACACCGGATAGAAACCCACAGGCTTGCCTGGGCAGCCCATGCCTCCTGCTTCTGCCCTCTCTGTTTCCGCCACGGCCCCGCCCCAGCCCCGCCCCCGCCACGCCCACAGGCCACCCCTGCCCGCCTCCCGGGAGCCGGGAAACGCAAAGATGTGCACCTCGTGTACCTAGGGTAGCAGAGATCAACCCTAGAAACGGCCAAGGGGGAGATCTGAGCAATAACAGGGGCTCGGTGGGGCAGCCCCGACTACTCGCTGCAGCCCCTGATCGCACCGCGCCTGCCTCCAGGGCGGACGCTGACATGGAAACATGCATACGGTGAACCTGGGGCAGGAGAGGCCGCCCCCAGGCCAGGCCGTTGTGGAGATGGGAGCCAACTGATCGGCTGATCAGAGGCAGTCCGCTCCCCACCACGTCCCTGTCCTCTGAAGTCACCTCACCAGCATCCCAGGACCTGGCTGACAAGGAGAACTAAATCCCGGAAACCTGGCTTAGCAGAGGCCGCCCCGAGGGCAGAAGAGGTGGAGTTGGGAGGAAAATGACCAAGCCGCCGAGGCATCCCCATTTGCTGCTGTGCCGCCTCCGCCTCTGCTGCCGACCTCTTCCCCTGAGCTCACCACGCCCGCTCCCAGCAGCAGGGAGACTTCAAAGGTTTGAGTCCGGTGAACTTGGGGGAGCGGATGCCAACCCCAGGCAAGGCAGCTAGGGACATGCAAAAATATCCTCTGGCTCGCCAAGGGCACCCTATTCCCCGGTCGCCGCCGTCGAACCCCTTCCCCATACCGCATATCTCTACTTTGTCTGTCTGTCTGACTAACTGCCTGAAAGCCTATATATTCGAGAATGGAAGAGGCTAGACTACGTGTCTGTCTCTCGTTTTACCTAACGGAGGAGGATCCGACGACTATGTTTCTCTATTTGCCTGTATATCTGTCTGTCTGTCTGTCTGTCTGTCTGTCTATCTATCTATCTATCTATCTATCTATCTATCTATCTATCCATCCATCCATCTAGTGGAGGCATAGCAGTAGCCACGTGTGACTGTTTACTTGTGTGACTGTTGGAGTTGGAGGTTAGTTTGTATATCAACGTATCTACCTATTGGAGGAAGAGAAGGAGGCTAGTGTGTGTGTGTGTGTGTGTGTGTGTGTGTGTGTTTGTGTGTGTGTCTGTCTATGTATTTGTCTCTCTGTCTTTCCATTTGAGGATGGCTCTCAGTATTTGACTCACCTGGAGCGATGGCAATTGGCACCCTGTGGCAGCAGGGGGCACCCCAGCGCAGGCTTAATTTGCCACAGAGTGGAAACTCACAGGCCTGCCTGGCCACTGGTTGCCCCCAGCTTCTGCGTTTCCTGTAGCCGCCACCGCACCGTCCCATCCCCGCCCCTTCACCACCCCTCTCCTGCCTCCCGGGATCAGGCCAAAACATGAGCTTAACCTTTTTTATCAGGGTACCAGAGAGGGACCCCAGGAACGGCCAATGAGGAAATGGGAGCTGATACAGGGTCTGGGTGGTGCAGCCCCGCCTCCTCACTGCAGCCTCTGACCATAGAATGCCTTTCTCCAGGGGGCAGGTGGACCTGGAAACATGCATTCTGTGAACCTTGGCAGGAGATTCCGCCCCCAGCCCAAGCCCCTTTAGAGATGTGTGTGAACTGATCGTCTCAGCCTGGGCAGTCCACTGCCTGCTACGTATCTGTCCCCTGAACTCACCTCACCATCATCCCATAACCTGGCTGACAAGGAGACTTAACTCCCACAAACCTGGGGAGTAGATGCTGCCCAGAGCCCAGGAGAAGGGGAGATGGGAGCAAAATGACCAAGTCGCCGAAGCATGCCCCTTAGCTGCTGTGCTTCCT
>NC_133019.1:23332599-23420099 GCF_048564905.1 Vicugna pacos
ATGTCTGTCTCTCTGTCTATGTATCACATATCTATATATGTACGTTTATCTAGTCGAGAAGAAGGAGGCTACAGTGTCTATCTCTCTGTCGCTCAGAGGCAGGGAAGACTAGTGTGTATGTCGGTCTGTGAGTCTATGATTGTGTCTGTATTATTATCTAATGGAGAAGAAGAAGGATTCCAAAGTGTCTGGCAATCAGTCTGTCTCTCTACAGGAGAACATAGAGGCTAGTGTGTGTATCGGTCAATCTCAGTGACTATCTTTCTGAAGGAGGAGGAGGAAGAGTCTATTACGTTTCTCTATCTATTATCTAATGGAGGAGGAGATTAGTGTGTCACACTCCCTGATTAATTGAGGAGAAGTAGGACGCCAGTGTGTGTATGTGTGTGTCTGTGGGTGTCTGCCTATGTATGTATGTGTCTGCCTATAGAATGCATGAGGAAGAGGAGGTTAGGATATGTGGCTGTTTCTAAGTGGAGGAAGAGGCTAGTGTGTCTGTCTGTCTATTTCTTTGTCTCTCTGTGTGTCTAATGGAGGAAGAATCCCAGTATTGGTGCCACTTGGGGGGGATGGCAATTGCCACCCTGAAGCAGCAGGGGGCGCCCCAACTACAGGCTGAGGGGGACACCGGATAGAAACCCACAGGCTTGCCTGGGCAGCCCATGCCTCCTGCTTCTGCCCTCTCTGTTTCCGCCACGGCCCCGCCCCAGCCCCGCCCCCGCCACGCCCACAGGCCACCCCTGCCCGCCTCCCGGGAGCCGGGAAACGCAAAGATGTGCACCTCGTGTACCTAGGGTAGCAGAGATCAACCCTAGAAACGGCCAAGGGGGAGATCTGAGCAATAACAGGGGCTCGGTGGGGCAGCCCCGACTACTCGCTGCAGCCCCTGATCGCACCGCGCCTGCCTCCAGGGCGGACGCTGACATGGAAACATGCATACGGTGAACCTGGGGCAGGAGAGGCCGCCCCCAGGCCAGGCCGTTGTGGAGATGGGAGCCAACTGATCGGCTGATCAGAGGCAGTCCGCTCCCCACCACGTCCCTGTCCTCTGAAGTCACCTCACCAGCATCCCAGGACCTGGCTGGCAAGGAGAACTAAATCCCGGAAACCTGGCTTAGCAGAGGCCGCCCCGAGGGCAGAAGAGGTGGAGTTGGGAGGAAAATGACCAAGCCGCCGAGGCATCCCCATTTGCTGCTGTGCCGCCTCCGCCTCTGCTGCCGACCTCTTCCCCTGAGCTCACCACGCCCGCTCCCAGCAGCAGGGAGACTTCAAAGGTTTGAGTCCGGTGAACTTGGGGGAGCGGATGCCAACCCCAGGCAAGGCAGCTAGGGACATGCAAAAATATCCTCTGGCTCGCCAAGGGCACCCTATTCCCCGGTCGCCGCCGTCGAACCCCTTCCCCATACCGCATATCTCTACTTTGTCTGTCTGTCTGACTAACTGCCTGAAAGCCTATATATTCGAGAATGGAAGAGGTTAGTCTACGTGTCTGTCTCTCGTTTTACCTAACGGAGGAGAATCCGACGACTATGTTTCTCTATTTGCCTGTATATCTGTCTGTCTGTCTGTCTGTCTGTCTATCTATCTATCTATCTATCTATCTATCTATCTATCTATCTATCTATCTATCTATCCATCCATCCATCTAGTGGAGGCATAGCAGTAGCCACGTGTGACTGTTTACTTGTGTGACTGTTGGAGTTGGAGGTTAGTTTGTATATCAACATATCTACCTATTGGAAGAAGAGAAGGAGGCGTGTGTGTGTGTGTGTGTGTGTGTGTGTGTGTGTGTTTGTGTGTGTGTCTGTCTATGTATTTGTCTCTCTGTCTTTCCATTTGAGGATGGCTCTCAGTATTTGACTCACCTGGAGCGATGGCAATTGGCACCCTGTGGCAGCAGGGGGCACCCCAGAGCAGGCTTAATTTGCCACAGAGTGGAAACTCACAGGCCTGCCTGGCCACCGGTTGCCCCCAGCTTCTGCGTTTCCTGTAGCCGCCACCGCACCGCCCCATCCCCGCCCCTTCACCACCCCTCTCCTGCCTCCCGGGATCAGGCCAAAACATGAGCTTAACCTTTTTTATCAGGGTACCAGAGAGGGACCCCAGGAACGGCCAATGAGGAAATGGGAGCTGATACAGGGTCTGGGTGGTGCAGCCCCGCCTCCTCACTGCAGCCTCTGACCATAGAATGCCTTTCTCCAGGGGGCAGGTGGACCTGGAAACATGCATTCTGTGAACCTTGGCAGGAGATTCCGCCCCCAGCCCAAGCCCCTTTAGAGATGTGTGTGAACTGATCGTCTCAGCCTGGGCAGTCCACTGCCTGCTACGTATCTGTCCCCTGAACTCACCTCACCATCATCCCATAACCTGGCTGACAAGGAGACTTAACTCCCACAAACCTGGGGAGTAGATGCTGCCCAGAGCCCAGGAGAAGGGGAGATGGGAGCAAAATGACCAAGTCGCCGAAGCATGCCCCTTAGCTGCTGTGCTTCCTCTCCTCTGCCCCCTACCTCTTCCCAGGCCCTCACCACGCCTTCGCCCGGGGAGCAGGCCCGGGGACAGGTGGGCAGAATCCTATGAATCTGGAGGAGTTGAGGCCCCCCAGGCAAGGCAGCTAGGGACAAGGGAGAAAATTCTCTGTCTTGCCAGGGGCATCCTAATTCCCTGTCACCGCCGCCGACCCCAACCCAGACCGCACCCCGCCTCTAGTGAGTCTGTGTGTCTGACTTCCAGCCTGACTGTCTATCTATTGGAGGATGGGAGAGGCTAGCCTATGTGTTTATCTCTCTGTTTATCTAACGGAGGAGGAAGAGACTAGAATGTCTATCTCCTTGCCTGCATATATATCTATGTATCTCTCTATGTATCTCTCTATGTATCTCTCTATCTCTCTCTCTCTCTCTCTATCTATCTATCTATCTATCTATCTATCTATCTATCTATCTATCTATCAATCTATCTATCTATTTATCTAGGTGAGGCATAGGAGTAGGCTAGTGTGTCATTTATTTTTTTGTCTGTTGAAGGAGGAGGTTAATGTATCTGTCTACCTATCTACCTATTTGAGCAAGCGGAGGAGGGCAATGTGTGTGCGTGTGCGTGTTTCCGTGCGGGTCTGTGTACTATGTATCTGTAAGTAAAGGGGGAGGAGGCTACTGTGTCAGTCTATGAGTCTTTATATGCGTCTAATGGAGGAGGAGAAGGCTAGTATGTCTGTCTGTGTGTCTGTTTATGTATAAGATATCCAAGTATGAAATTATATCTAATCGAGAAGAAGGAGGAGGCCCGTGTGTCTGGCTATCTGTGTGTCTCTCTAGCAGGTGTAGGTAGAGGCTTGTGTGTGTATCCATCAATCTCACTGACTATGTATCTAATGGAGGAAGATAAAAAGTCTATTAAGTTTGTCTAAGTATTATCTAATGGAGGAGGAGATTAGTGTGTCTATGAACCTGCGTAATTTATGACCAGGAGGAGGCTAGAGTGTGTGTGTGTGTGGGGGGGGGGTGCGTGTGTGTTTGTGTCTGAGTATGTATGTATCTGTCTAACAATTTAATGGATGAAGAGCTTTAGGTTAGGATATATGGCTGTTTCTGAATGGAGGAAGAGGCTAGTGAGTCTGTGTGTCTATTTATTTGTCTCTCTGTGTGTCTAAAGGAGGAAGAATCCCAGTATTCGTGCCACTTGGGGGGATGGCAATTGCCACCCTGAAGCAGCAGGGGGCGCCCCAACTACAGGCTGAGGGGGACACTGGATAGAAACCCACAGGCTTGCCTGGGCAGCCCATGCCTCCTGCTTCTGCCCTCTCTGTTTCCGCCACGGCCCCGCCCCGGCCCCGCCCCCGCCACGCCCACAGGCCACCCCTGCCCGCCTCCCGGGAGCCGGGAAACGCCAAGATGTGCACCTCGTGCACCTAGGGTAGCAGAGATCAACCCTATAACCGGCCAAGGGGGAGATCTGAGCAATAACAGGGGCTCGGTGGGGCAGCCCCGACTACTCACTGCAGCCCCTGATCGCACCGCGCCTGCCTCCAGGGCGGACGCTGACATGGAAACATGCATACGGTGAACCTGGGGCAGGAGAGGCCGCCCCCAGGCCAGGCCGTTGTGGAGATGGGAGCCAACTGATCGGCTGATCAGAGGCAGTCCGCTCCCCACCACGTCCCTGTCCTCTGAAGTCACCTCACCAGCATCCCAGGACCTGGCTGACAAGGAGAACTAAATCCCGGAAACCTGGGTTAGCAGAGGCCGCCCCGAGGGCAGAAGAGGTGGAGCTGGGAGGAAAATGACCAAGCCGCCGAGGCATCCCCGTTTGCTGCTGTGCCGCCTCCACCTCTGCTGCCGACCTCTTCCCCTGAGCTCACCACACCCGCTCCCAGCAGCAGGGAGACTTCAAAGGTTTGAGTCCGGTGAACTTGGGGGAGCGGATGCCAACCCCAGGCAAGGCAGCTAGGGACATGCAAAAATATCCTCTGGCTCGCCAAGGGCACCCTATTCCCCGGTCGCCGCCGTCGAACCCCTTCCCCATACCGCATATCTCTACTTTGTCTGTCTGTCTGTCTGTATATCTATCTATCTATCTATCTATCTATCTATCTATCTATCTATCCATCCATCCATCTAGTGGAGGCATAGCAGTAGCCACGTGTGACTGTTTACTTGTGTGACTGTTGGAGTTGGAGGTTCGTTTGTATATCAACGTATCTACCTATTGGAGGAAGAGAAGGAGGCGTGTGTGTGTGTGTGTGTGTGTGTGTGGGTGTGTGTGTGTGTGTGTGTGTTTGTGTGTGTGTCTGTCTATGTATTTGTCTCTCTGTCTTTCCATTTGAGGATGGCTCTCAGTATTTGACTCACCTGGAGCGATGGCAATTGGCACCCTGTGGCAGCAGGGGGCACCCCAGAGCAGGCTTAATTTGCCACAGAGTGGAAATTCACAGGCCTGCCTGGCCACCCGTTGCCCCCAGCTTCTGCGTTTCCTGTAGCCGCCACCGCACCGTCCCATCCCCGCCCCTTCACCACCCCTCTCCTGCCTCCCGGGATCAGGCCAAAACATGAGCTTAACCTTTTTTATCAGGGTACCAGAGAGGGACCCCAGGAACGGCCAATGAGGAAATGGGAGCTGATACAGGGTCTGGGTGGTGCAGCCCCGCCTCCTCACTGCAGCCTCTGACCATAGAATGCCTTTCTCCAGGGGGCAGGTGGACCTGGAAACATGCATTCTGTGAACCTTGGCAGGAGATTCCGCCCCCAGCCCAAGCCCCTTTAGAGATGTGTGTGAACTGATCGTCTCAGCCTGGGCAGTCCACTGCCTGCTACGTATCTGTCCCCTGAACTCACCTCACCATCATCCCATAACCTGGCTGACAAGGAGACTTAACTCCCACAAACCTGGGGAGTAGATGCTGCCCAGAGCCCAGGAGAAGGGGAGATGGGAGCAAAATGACCAAGTCGCCGAAGCATGCCCCTTAGCTGCTGTGCTTCCTCTCCTCTGCCCCCTACCTCTTCCCAGGCCCTCACCACGACTTCGCCCGGGGAGCAGGCCCGGGGACAGGTGGGCAGAATCCTATGAATCTGGAGGAGTTGAGGCCCCCCAGGCAAGGCAGCTAGGGACAAGGGAGAAAATTCTCTGTCTTGCCAGGGGCATCCTAATTCCCTGTCACCGCCGCCGACCCCAACCCAGACCGCACCCCGCCTCTAGTGAGTCTGTGTGTCTGACTTCCAGCCTGACTGTCTATTTATTGGAGGATGGGAGAGGCTAGTCTATGTGTTTATCTCTCTGTTTATCTAACGGAGGAGGAGGAGACTAGCATGTCTATCTCCTTGCCTGCATATATATCTATGTATCTCTCTATGTATCTCTCTATGTAACTCTCTATCTCTCTCTCTATGTATCTCTCTATCTCTCTCTCTATCTCTCTCTCTCTCTATCTCTCTCTCTCTCTATCTATCTATCTATCTATCTATCTATCTATCTATCTATCTATCCATCTAGTGGAGGCATAGCAGTTGTCACGTGTGACTTTTTACTTGTGTGACTGTTGGAGGAGGAGGTTAGTTTGTATATCAACGTATCTACCTATTGCAGGAAGAGAAGGAGGCTAGTGTGTGTGTGTGTGTGTGTGTGTGTGTGTGTGAGTCTGTCTGTCTGTCTGTCTATGTATTTGTCTCTCTGTCTTTCTAATGGAGGTTGGCTCTCAGTATTTGACTCACCTGGAGGGATGGCAAGTGCCACCCTGTAGCAGCAGAGGGCGGCCCCATTGCAGGCTGAGGGGGACACTGGATGGAAATCCACAGGCTTGCCTGGGCCGCCCGTGCCTCCCGCTTCCGCCCTCTCTATAGCCGCCCGCGCCAAGCCCCAGCCTGGCACCCTCCGCGCGCCCCACCGCACACCCGCCTCACGGGAGCCGGGAAACACAGAGATGTGCACCTCGAGTACCTAGGCTAGCAGAAACCAACCCTAGGACCGGCAAGGCGGAGATCGGAGCAAATACAGGGGCTCGGTGGGGCAGTTCCGCCTCCTCACTGCAGCCCCTAATCACACCGGGATTGCCTGCGGGGCGCAGGCTCACATGGAAACATGGATACTGTGAACCCGGGGCAGGAGAGCCCGCCCCCAGGACAGGCCCTTGTGGAGATGGGAGCAAACTGATCGACTCACCAGATGTAGTCCGCTCCCCTCGACGTCCCTGTACCCAGAGATCACCTCAGCTGCCTCCCAGGACCTGGCAGACAGGGAGAATTAAATCCCGCACACCTGGTGTAGCAGAGGCCACCCTGAGGCCAGGAGAGGGGGAGATGGTAGGAAAATGACCGAGTCGCCGATGCATCCCCCTTAGCTGCTGTGCCGCCTCCATATCTGCCCATGACCTCTTCCCCTAGCCTTACCATGCGTGCTCCCAGGAGCAGGCTAAGTTCAAAGGCTTGAGCCCAACGAATTTGGGGGAGCGGAGGCCGCCCTCAGGCAAGGCAGTTAGGGACATGGGATAGAATCCTATTACTCGCCAGTGGCACAACTCTCCCAGGAGAACGCTTCTTAACCCGGTCCACAGACCGCACCCCACCTCTAGTGTGTCAGTCTGTCTGACTGCCTGCTTGACTGCCTGCCTATTGGAGGATGGGAGAGGCAAGCCTTTGTGTGTGCCCGTCTGTTTATCTAACGGAGGAGGAGGAGACTAGTATGTCTCTCTGCCTGCCTATCTAACTATCTATCTATATATCTATTAATCTACCTAACTATCTATCTATCTAAAGGAGGCAAACCTGTAGGCTAGTGTGCCGTTTTATTTGTCTGTGTATTGGAGGATTAGGTTAGTGTGTCTATCTACATAAATACCAATTTGAAGAACAGGAGGATGCTACCGTGTATGTGTGTGTGTGTGTGTCTGTGTGTGTGTGTGTGTGAGCGCGGGTCTGTGTATCAATGTACCTGAAAGTAGAGTGGGGGGATTCTACTGTATGTGTCTATCAGTCTATGTGTGCATCTAACGGAGGAGGAGTAAGCTAGTATGTCTGTCTCTCTGTCTATGTATCACATATCTATATATGTACGTTTATCTAGTCGAGAAGAAGGAGGCTAGAGTGTCTATCTCTCTGTCGCTCAGAGGCAGGGAAGACTAGTGTGTATGTCGGTCTGTGAGTCTATGATTGTGTCTGTATTATTATCTAATGGAGAAGAAGAAGGATTCCAAAGTGTCTGGCAATCAGTCTGTCTCTCTACAGGAGAACATAGAGGCTAGTGTGTGTATCGGTCAATCTCAGTGACTATCTTTCTGAAGGAGGAGGAGGAAGAGTCTATTACGTTTCTCTATCTATTATCTAATGGAGGAGGAGATTAGTGTGTCACACTCCCTGATTAATTGAGGAGAAGTAGGACGCCAGTGTGTGTATGTGTGTGTCTGTGGGTGTCTGCCTATGTATGTATGTGTCTGCCTATAGAATGCATGAGGAAGAGGAGGTTAGGATATGTGGCTGTTTCTAAGTGGAGGAAGAGGCTAGTGTGTCTGTCTGTCTATTTCTTTGTCTCTCTGTGTGTCTAATGGAGGAAGAATCCCAGTATTGGTGCCACTTGGGGGGGATGGCAATTGCCACCCTGAAGCAGCAGGGGGCGCCCCAACTACAGGCTGAGGGGGACACCGGATAGAAACCCACAGGCTTGCCTGGGCAGCCCATGCCTCCTGCTTCTGCCCTCTCTGTTTCCGCCACGGCCCCGCCCCAGCCCCGCCCCCGCCACGCCCACAGGCCACCCCTGCCCGCCTCCCGGGAGCCGGGAAACGCAAAGATGTGCACCTCGTGTACCTAGGGTAGCAGAGATCAACCCTAGAAACGGCCAAGGGGGAGATCTGAGCAATAACAGGGGCTCGGTGGGGCAGCCCCGACTACTCGCTGCAGCCCCTGATCGCACCGCGCCTGCCTCCAGGGCGGACGCTGACATGGAAACATGCATACGGTGAACCTGGGGCAGGAGAGGCCGCCCCCAGGCCAGGCCGTTGTGGAGATGGGAGCCAACTGATCGGCTGATCAGAGGCAGTCCGCTCCCCACCACGTCCCTGTCCTCTGAAGTCACCTCACCAGCATCCCAGGACCTGGCTGGCAAGGAGAACTAAATCCCGGAAACCTGGCTTAGCAGAGGCCGCCCCGAGGGCAGAAGAGGTGGAGTTGGGAGGAAAATGACCAAGCCGCCGAGGCATCCCCATTTGCTGCTGTGCCGCCTCCGCCTCTGCTGCCGACCTCTTCCCCTGAGCTCACCACGCCCGCTCCCAGCAGCAGGGAGACTTCAAAGGTTTGAGTCCGGTGAACTTGGGGGAGCGGATGCCAACCCCAGGCAAGGCAGCTAGGGACATGCAAAAATATCCTCTGGCTCGCCAAGGGCACCCTATTCCCCGGTCGCCGCCGTCGAACCCCTTCCCCATACCGCATATCTCTACTTTGTCTGTCTGTCTGACTAACTGCCTGAAAGCCTATATATTCGAGAATGGAAGAGGTTAGTCTACGTGTCTGTCTCTCGTTTTACCTAACGGAGGAGAATCCGACGACTATGTTTCTCTATTTGCCTGTATATCTGTCTGTCTGTCTGTCTGTCTGTCTATCTATCTATCTATCTATCTATCTATCTATCTATCTATCTATCTATCCATCCATCCATCTAGTGGAGGCATAGCAGTAGCCACGTGTGACTGTTTACTTGTGTGACTGTTGGAGTTGGAGGTTAGTTTGTATATCAACATATCTACCTATTGGAAGAAGAGAAGGAGGCGTGTGTGTGTGTGTGTGTGTGTGTGTGTGTGTGTGTTTGTGTGTGTGTCTGTCTATGTATTTGTCTCTCTGTCTTTCCATTTGAGGATGGCTCTCAGTATTTGACTCACCTGGAGCGATGGCAATTGGCACCCTGTGGCAGCAGGGGGCACCCCAGAGCAGGCTTAATTTGCCACAGAGTGGAAACTCACAGGCCTGCCTGGCCACCGGTTGCCCCCAGCTTCTGCGTTTCCTGTAGCCGCCACCGCACCGCCCCATCCCCGCCCCTTCACCACCCCTCTCCTGCCTCCCGGGATCAGGCCAAAACATGAGCTTAACCTTTTTTATCAGGGTACCAGAGAGGGACCCCAGGAACGGCCAATGAGGAAATGGGAGCTGATACAGGGTCTGGGTGGTGCAGCCCCGCCTCCTCACTGCAGCCTCTGACCATAGAATGCCTTTCTCCAGGGGGCAGGTGGACCTGGAAACATGCATTCTGTGAACCTTGGCAGGAGATTCCGCCCCCAGCCCAAGCCCCTTTAGAGATGTGTGTGAACTGATCGTCTCAGCCTGGGCAGTCCACTGCCTGCTACGTATCTGTCCCCTGAACTCACCTCACCATCATCCCATAACCTGGCTGACAAGGAGACTTAACTCCCACAAACCTGGGGAGTAGATGCTGCCCAGAGCCCAGGAGAAGGGGAGATGGGAGCAAAATGACCAAGTCGCCGAAGCATGCCCCTTAGCTGCTGTGCTTCCTCTCCTCTGCCCCCTACCTCTTCCCAGGCCCTCACCACGCCTTCGCCCGGGGAGCAGGCCCGGGGGCAGGTGGGCAGAATCCTATGAATCTGGAGGAGTTGAGGCCCCCCAGGCAAGGCAGCTAGGGACAAGGGAGAAAATTCTCTGTCTTGCCAGGGGCATCCTAATTCCCTGTCACCGCCGCCGACCCCAACCCAGACCGCACCCCGCCTCTAGTGAGTCTGTGTGTCTGACTTCCAGCCTGACTGTCTATCTATTGGAGGATGGGAGAGGCTAGCCTATGTGTTTATCTCTCTGTTTATCTAACGGAGGAGGAAGAGACTAGAATGTCTATCTCCTTGCCTGCATATATATCTATGTATCTCTCTATGTATCTCTCTATGTATCTCTCTATCTCTCTCTCTCTCTCTCTATCTATCTATCTATCTATCTATCTATCTATCTATCTATCTATCAATCTATCTATCTATTTATCTAGGTGAGGCATAGGAGTAGGCTAGTGTGTCATTTATTTTTTTGTCTGTTGAAGGAGGAGGTTAATGTATCTGTCTACCTATCTACCTATTTGAGCAAGCGGAGGAGGGCAATGTGTGTGCGTGTGCGTGTTTCCGTGCGGGTCTGTGTACTATGTATCTGTAAGTAAAGGGGGAGGAGGCTACTGTGTCAGTCTATGAGTCTTTATATGCGTCTAATGGAGGAGGAGAAGGCTAGTATGTCTGTCTGTGTGTCTGTTTATGTATAAGATATCCAAGTATGAAATTATATCTAATCGAGAAGAAGGAGGAGGCCCGTGTGTCTGGCTATCTGTGTGTCTCTCTAGCAGGTGTAGGTAGAGGCTTGTGTGTGTATCCATCAATCTCACTGACTATGTATCTAATGGAGGAAGATAAAAAGTCTATTAAGTTTGTCTAAGTATTATCTAATGGAGGAGGAGATTAGTGTGTCTATGAACCTGCGTAATTTATGACCAGGAGGAGGCTAGAGTGTGTGTGTGTGTGGGGGGGGGGTGCGTGTGTGTTTGTGTCTGAGTATGTATGTATCTGTCTAACAATTTAATGGATGAAGAGCTTTAGGTTAGGATATATGGCTGTTTCTGAATGGAGGAAGAGGCTAGTGAGTCTGTGTGTCTATTTATTTGTCTCTCTGTGTGTCTAAAGGAGGAAGAATCCCAGTATTCGTGCCACTTGGGGGGATGGCAATTGCCACCCTGAAGCAGCAGGGGGCGCCCCAACTACAGGCTGAGGGGGACACTGGATAGAAACCCACAGGCTTGCCTGGGCAGCCCATGCCTCCTGCTTCTGCCCTCTCTGTTTCCGCCACGGCCCCGCCCCGGCCCCGCCCCCGCCACGCCCACAGGCCACCCCTGCCCGCCTCCCGGGAGCCGGGAAACGCCAAGATGTGCACCTCGTGCACCTAGGGTAGCAGAGATCAACCCTATAACCGGCCAAGGGGGAGATCTGAGCAATAACAGGGGCTCGGTGGGGCAGCCCCGACTACTCACTGCAGCCCCTGATCGCACCGCGCCTGCCTCCAGGGCGGACGCTGACATGGAAACATGCATACGGTGAACCTGGGGCAGGAGAGGCCGCCCCCAGGCCAGGCCGTTGTGGAGATGGGAGCCAACTGATCGGCTGATCAGAGGCAGTCCGCTCCCCACCACGTCCCTGTCCTCTGAAGTCACCTCACCAGCATCCCAGGACCTGGCTGACAAGGAGAACTAAATCCCGGAAACCTGGGTTAGCAGAGGCCGCCCCGAGGGCAGAAGAGGTGGAGCTGGGAGGAAAATGACCAAGCCGCCGAGGCATCCCCGTTTGCTGCTGTGCCGCCTCCACCTCTGCTGCCGACCTCTTCCCCTGAGCTCACCACACCCGCTCCCAGCAGCAGGGAGACTTCAAAGGTTTGAGTCCGGTGAACTTGGGGGAGCGGATGCCAACCCCAGGCAAGGCAGCTAGGGACATGCAAAAATATCCTCTGGCTCGCCAAGGGCACCCTATTCCCCGGTCGCCGCCGTCGAACATCTTCCCCATACCGCATATCTCTACTTTGTCTGTCTGTCTGTCTGTATATCTATCTATCTATCTATCTATCTATCTATCTATCTATCTATCCATCCATCCATCTAGTGGAGGCATAGCAGTAGCCACGTGTGACTGTTTACTTGTGTGACTGTTGGAGTTGGAGGTTAGTTTGTATATCAACGTATCTACCTATTGGAGGAAGAGAAGGAGGCGTGTGTGTGTGTGTGTGTGTGTGTGTGGGTGTGTGTGTGTGTGTGTGTTTGTGTGTGTGTCTGTCTATGTATTTGTCTCTCTGTCTTTCCATTTGAGGATGGCTCTCAGTATTTGACTCACCTGGAGCGATGGCAATTGGCACCCTGTGGCAGCAGGGGGCACCCCAGAGCAGGCTTAATTTGCCACAGAGTGGAAATTCACAGGCCTGCCTGGCCACCCGTTGCCCCCAGCTTCTGCGTTTCCTGTAGCCGCCACCGCACCGTCCCATCCCCGCCCCTTCACCACCCCTCTCCTGCCTCCCGGGATCAGGCCAAAACATGAGCTTAACCTTTTTTATCAGGGTACCAGAGAGGGACCCCAGGAACGGCCAATGAGGAAATGGGAGCTGATACAGGGTCTGGGTGGTGCAGCCCCGCCTCCTCACTGCAGCCTCTGACCATAGAATGCCTTTCTCCAGGGGGCAGGTGGACCTGGAAACATGCATTCTGTGAACCTTGGCAGGAGATTCCGCCCCCAGCCCAAGCCCCTTTAGAGATGTGTGTGAACTGATCGTCTCAGCCTGGGCAGTCCACTGCCTGCTACGTATCTGTCCCCTGAACTCACCTCACCATCATCCCATAACCTGGCTGACAAGGAGACTTAACTCCCACAAACCTGGGGAGTAGATGCTGCCCAGAGCCCAGGAGAAGGGGAGATGGGAGCAAAATGACCAAGTCGCCGAAGCATGCCCCTTAGCTGCTGTGCTTCCTCTCCTCTGCCCCCTACCTCTTCCCAGGCCCTCACCACGACTTCGCCCGGGGAGCAGGCCCGGGGACAGGTGGGCAGAATCCTATGAATCTGGAGGAGTTGAGGCCCCCCAGGCAAGGCAGCTAGGGACAAGGGAGAAAATTCTCTGTCTTGCCATGGGCATCCTAATTCCCTGTCACCGCCGCCGACCCCAACCCAGACCGCACCCCGCCTCTAGTGAGTCTGTGTGTCTGACTTCCAGCCTGACTGTCTATTTATTGGAGGATGGGAGAGGCTAGTCTATGTGTTTATCTCTCTGTTTATCTAACGGAGGAGGAGGAGACTAGCATGTCTATCTCCTTGCCTGCATATATATCTATGTATCTCTCTATGTATCTCTCTATGTAACTCTCTATCTCTCTCTCTATGTATCTCTCTATCTCTCTCTCTATCTCTCTCTCTCTCTATCTCTCTCTCTCTCTATCTATCTATCTATCTATCTATCTATCTATCTATCTATCTATCCATCTAGTGGAGGCATAGCAGTTGTCACGTGTGACTTTTTACTTGTGTGACTGTTGGAGGAGGAGGTTAGTTTGTATATCAACGTATCTACCTATTGCAGGAAGAGAAGGAGGCTAGTGTGTGTGTGTGTGTGTGTGTGTGTGTGTGAGTCTGTCTGTCTGTCTGTCTATGTATTTGTCTCTCTGTCTTTCTAATGGAGGTTGGCTCTCAGTATTTGACTCACCTGGAGGGATGGCAAGTGCCACCCTGTAGCAGCAGAGGGCGGCCCCATTGCAGGCTGAGGGGGACACTGGATGGAAATCCACAGGCTTGCCTGGGCCGCCCGTGCCTCCCGCTTCCGCCCTCTCTATAGCCGCCCGCGCCAAGCCCCAGCCTGGCACCCTCCGCGCGCCCCACCGCACACCCGCCTCACGGGAGCCGGGAAACACAGAGATGTGCACCTCGAGTACCTAGGCTAGCAGAAACCAACCCTAGGACCGGCAAGGCGGAGATCGGAGCAAATACAGGGGCTCGGTGGGGCAGTTCCGCCTCCTCACTGCAGCCCCTAATCACACCGGGATTGCCTGCGGGGCGCAGGCTCACATGGAAACATGGATACTGTGAACCCGGGGCAGGAGAGCCCGCCCCCAGGACAGGCCCTTGTGGAGATGGGAGCAAACTGATCGACTCACCAGATGTAGTCCGCTCCCCTCGACGTCCCTGTACCCAGAGATCACCTCAGCTGCCTCCCAGGACCTGGCAGACAGGGAGAATTAAATCCCGCACACCTGGTGTAGCAGAGGCCACCCTGAGGCCAGGAGAGGGGGAGATGGTAGGAAAATGACCGAGTCGCCGATGCATCCCCCTTAGCTGCTGTGCCGCCTCCATATCTGCCCATGACCTCTTCCCCTAGCCTTACCATGCGTGCTCCCAGGAGCAGGCTAAGTTCAAAGGCTTGAGCCCAACGAATTTGGGGGAGCGGAGGCCGCCCTCAGGCAAGGCAGTTAGGGACATGGGATAGAATCCTATTACTCGCCAGTGGCACAACTCTCCCAGGAGAACGCTTCTTAACCCGGTCCACAGACCGCACCCCACCTCTAGTGTGTCAGTCTGTCTGACTGCCTGCTTGACTGCCTGCCTATTGGAGGATGGGAGAGGCAAGCCTTTGTGTGTGCCCGTCTGTTTATCTAACGGAGGAGGAGGAGACTAGTATGTCTCTCTGCCTGCCTATCTAACTATCTATCTATATATCTATTAATCTACCTAACTATCTATCTATCTAAAGGAGGCAAACCTGTAGGCTAGTGTGCCGTTTTATTTGTCTGTGTATTGGAGGATTAGGTTAGTGTGTCTATCTACATAAATACCAATTTGAAGAACAGGAGGATGCTACCGTGTATGTGTGTGTGTGTGTGTCTGTGTGTGTGTGTGTGTGAGCGCGGGTCTGTGTATCAATGTACCTGAAAGTAGAGTGGGGGGATTCTACTGTATGTGTCTATCAGTCTATGTGTGCATCTAACGGAGGAGGAGTAAGCTAGTATGTCTGTCTCTCTGTCTATGTATCACATATCTATATATGTACGTTTATCTAGTCGAGAAGAAGGAGGCTAGAGTGTCTATCTCTCTGTCGCTCAGAGGCAGGGAAGACTAGTGTGTATGTCGGTCTGTGAGTCTATGATTGTGTCTGTATTATTATCTAATGGAGAAGAAGAAGGATTCCAAAGTGTCTGGCAATCAGTCTGTCTCTCTACAGGAGAACATAGAGGCTAGTGTGTGTATCGGTCAATCTCAGTGACTATCTTTCTGAAGGAGGAGGAGGAAGAGTCTATTACGTTTCTCTATCTATTATCTAATGGAGGAGGAGATTAGTGTGTCACACTCCCTGATTAATTGAGGAGAAGTAGGACGCCAGTGTGTGTATGTGTGTGTCTGTGGGTGTCTGCCTATGTATGTATGTGTCTGCCTATAGAATGCATGAGGAAGAGGAGGTTAGGATATGTGGCTGTTTCTAAGTGGAGGAAGAGGCTAGTGTGTCTGTCTGTCTATTTCTTTGTCTCTCTGTGTGTCTAATGGAGGAAGAATCCCAGTATTGGTGCCACTTGGGGGGGATGGCAATTGCCACCCTGAAGCAGCAGGGGGCGCCCCAACTACAGGCTGAGGGGGACACCGGATAGAAACCCACAGGCTTGCCTGGGCAGCCCATGCCTCCTGCTTCTGCCCTCTCTGTTTCCGCCACGGCCCCGCCCCAGCCCCGCCCCCGCCACGCCCACAGGCCACCCCTGCCCGCCTCCCGGGAGCCGGGAAACGCAAAGATGTGCACCTCGTGTACCTAGGGTAGCAGAGATCAACCCTAGAAACGGCCAAGGGGGAGATCTGAGCAATAACAGGGGCTCGGTGGGGCAGCCCCGACTACTCGCTGCAGCCCCTGATCGCACCGCGCCTGCCTCCAGGGCGGACGCTGACATGGAAACATGCATACGGTGAACCTGGGGCAGGAGAGGCCGCCCCCAGGCCAGGCCGTTGTGGAGATGGGAGCCAACTGATCGGCTGATCAGAGGCAGTCCGCTCCCCACCACGTCCCTGTCCTCTGAAGTCACCTCACCAGCATCCCAGGACCTGGCTGGCAAGGAGAACTAAATCCCGGAAACCTGGCTTAGCAGAGGCCGCCCCGAGGGCAGAAGAGGTGGAGTTGGGAGGAAAATGACCAAGCCGCCGAGGCATCCCCGTTTGCTGCTGTGCCGCCTCCGCCTCTGCTGCCGACCTCTTCCCCTGAGCTCACCACGCCCGCTCCCAGCAGCAGGGAGACTTCAAAGGTTTGAGTCCGGTGAACTTGGGGGAGCGGATGCCAACCCCAGGCAAGGCAGCTAGGGACATGCAAAAATATCCTCTGGCTCGCCAAGGGCACCCTATTCCCCGGTCGCCGCCGTCGAACCCCTTCCCCATACCGCATATCTCTACTTTGTCTGTCTGTCTGACTAACTGCCTGAAAGCCTATATATTCGAGAATGGAAGAGGTTAGTCTACGTGTCTGTCTCTCGTTTTACCTAACGGAGGAGAATCCGACGACTATGTTTCTCTATTTGCCTGTATATCTGTCTGTCTGTCTGTCTGTCTGTCTATCTATCTATCTATCTATCTATCTATCTATCTATCTATCTATCTATCTATCCATCCATCCATCTAGTGGAGGCATAGCAGTAGCCACGTGTGACTGTTTACTTGTGTGACTGTTGGAGTTGGAGGTTAGTTTGTATATCAACATATCTACCTATTGGAAGAAGAGAAGGAGGCGTGTGTGTGTGTGTGTGTGTGTGTGTGTGTGTGTGTTTGTGTGTGTGTCTGTCTATGTATTTGTCTCTCTGTCTTTCCATTTGAGGATGGCTCTCAGTATTTGACTCACCTGGAGCGATGGCAATTGGCACCCTGTGGCAGCAGGGGGCACCCCAGAGCAGGCTTAATTTGCCACAGAGTGGAAACTCACAGGCCTGCCTGGCCACCGGTTGCCCCCAGCTTCTGCGTTTCCTGTAGCCGCCACCGCACCGCCCCATCCCCGCCCCTTCACCACCCCTCTCCTGCCTCCCGGGATCAGGCCAAAACATGAGCTTAACCTTTTTTATCAGGGTACCAGAGAGGGACCCCAGGAACGGCCAATGAGGAAATGGGAGCTGATACAGGGTCTGGGTGGTGCAGCCCCGCCTCCTCACTGCAGCCTCTGACCATAGAATGCCTTTCTCCAGGGGGCAGGTGGACCTGGAAACATGCATTCTGTGAACCTTGGCAGGAGATTCCGCCCCCAGCCCAAGCCCCTTTAGAGATGTGTGTGAACTGATCGTCTCAGCCTGGGCAGTCCACTGCCTGCTACGTATCTGTCCCCTGAACTCACCTCACCATCATCCCATAACCTGGCTGACAAGGAGACTTAACTCCCACAAACCTGGGGAGTAGATGCTGCCCAGAGCCCAGGAGAAGGGGAGATGGGAGCAAAATGACCAAGTCGCCGAAGCATGCCCCTTAGCTGCTGTGCTTCCTCTCCTCTGCCCCCTACCTCTTCCCAGGCCCTCACCACGCCTTCGCCCGGGGAGCAGGCCCGGGGGCAGGTGGGCAGAATCCTATGAATCTGGAGGAGTTGAGGCCCCCCAGGCAAGGCAGCTAGGGACAAGGGAGAAAATTCTCTGTCTTGCCAGGGGCATCCTAATTCCCTGTCACCGCCGCCGACCCCAACCCAGACCGCACCCCGCCTCTAGTGAGTCTGTGTGTCTGACTTCCAGCCTGACTGTCTATCTATTGGAGGATGGGAGAGGCTAGCCTATGTGTTTATCTCTCTGTTTATCTAACGGAGGAGGAAGAGACTAGAATGTCTATCTCCTTGCCTGCATATATATCTATGTATCTCTCTATGTATCTCTCTATGTATCTCTCTATCTCTCTCTCTCTCTCTCTATCTATCTATCTATCTATCTATCTATCTATCTATCTATCTATCTATCAATCTATCTATCTATTTATCTAGGTGAGGCATAGGAGTAGGCTAGTGTGTCATTTATTTTTTTGTCTGTTGAAGGAGGAGGTTAATGTATCTGTCTACCTATCTACCTATTTGAGCAAGCGGAGGAGGGCAATGTGTGTGCGTGTGCGTGTTTCCGTGCGGGTCTGTGTACTATGTATCTGTAAGTAAAGGGGGAGGAGGCTACTGTGTCAGTCTATGAGTCTTTATATGCGTCTAATGGAGGAGGAGAAGGCTAGTATGTCTGTCTGTGTGTCTGTTTATGTATAAGATATCCAAGTATGAAATTATATCTAATCGAGAAGAAGGAGGAGGCCCGTGTGTCTGGCTATCTGTGTGTCTCTCTAGCAGGTGTAGGTAGAGGCTTGTGTGTGTATCCATCAATCTCACTGACTATGTATCTAATGGAGGAAGATAAAAAGTCTATTAAGTTTGTCTAAGTATTATCTAATGGAGGAGGAGATTAGTGTGTCTATGAACCTGCGTAATTTATGACCAGGAGGAGGCTAGAGTGTGTGTGTGTGTGGGGGGGGGGTGCGTGTGTGTTTGTGTCTGAGTATGTATGTATCTGTCTAACAATTTAATGGATGAAGAGCTTTAGGTTAGGATATATGGCTGTTTCTGAATGGAGGAAGAGGCTAGTGAGTCTGTGTGTCTATTTATTTGTCTCTCTGTGTGTCTAAAGGAGGAAGAATCCCAGTATTCGTGCCACTTGGGGGGATGGCAATTGCCACCCTGAAGCAGCAGGGGGCGCCCCAACTACAGGCTGAGGGGGACACTGGATAGAAACCCACAGGCTTGCCTGGGCAGCCCATGCCTCCTGCTTCTGCCCTCTCTGTTTCCGCCACGGCCCCGCCCCGGCCCCGCCCCCGCCACGCCCACAGGCCACCCCTGCCCGCCTCCCGGGAGCCGGGAAACGCCAAGATGTGCACCTCGTGCACCTAGGGTAGCAGAGATCAACCCTATAACCGGCCAAGGGGGAGATCTGAGCAATAACAGGGGCTCGGTGGGGCAGCCCCGACTACTCACTGCAGCCCCTGATCGCACCGCGCCTGCCTCCAGGGCGGACGCTGACATGGAAACATGCATACGGTGAACCTGGGGCAGGAGAGGCCGCCCCCAGGCCAGGCCGTTGTGGAGATGGGAGCCAACTGATCGGCTGATCAGAGGCAGTCCGCTCCCCACCACGTCCCTGTCCTCTGAAGTCACCTCACCAGCATCCCAGGACCTGGCTGACAAGGAGAACTAAATCCCGGAAACCTGGGTTAGCAGAGGCCGCCCCGAGGGCAGAAGAGGTGGAGCTGGGAGGAAAATGACCAAGCCGCCGAGGCATCCCCGTTTGCTGCTGTGCCGCCTCCACCTCTGCTGCCGACCTCTTCCCCTGAGCTCACCACACCCGCTCCCAGCAGCAGGGAGACTTCAAAGGTTTGAGTCCGGTGAACTTGGGGGAGCGGATGCCAACCCCAGGCAAGGCAGCTAGGGACATGCAAAAATATCCTCTGGCTCGCCAAGGGCACCCTATTCCCCGGTCGCCGCCGTCGAACCCCTTCCCCATACCGCATATCTCTACTTTGTCTGTCTGTCTGTCTGTATATCTATCTATCTATCTATCTATCTATCTATCTATCTATCTATCCATCCATCCATCTAGTGGAGGCATAGCAGTAGCCACGTGTGACTGTTTACTTGTGTGACTGTTGGAGTTGGAGGTTCGTTTGTATATCAACGTATCTACCTATTGGAGGAAGAGAAGGAGGCGTGTGTGTGTGTGTGTGTGTGTGTGTGGGTGTGTGTGTGTGTGTGTGTGTTTGTGTGTGTGTCTGTCTATGTATTTGTCTCTCTGTCTTTCCATTTGAGGATGGCTCTCAGTATTTGACTCACCTGGAGCGATGGCAATTGGCACCCTGTGGCAGCAGGGGGCACCCCAGAGCAGGCTTAATTTGCCACAGAGTGGAAATTCACAGGCCTGCCTGGCCACCCGTTGCCCCCAGCTTCTGCGTTTCCTGTAGCCGCCACCGCACCGTCCCATCCCCGCCCCTTCACCACCCCTCTCCTGCCTCCCGGGATCAGGCCAAAACATGAGCTTAACCTTTTTTATCAGGGTACCAGAGAGGGACCCCAGGAACGGCCAATGAGGAAATGGGAGCTGATACAGGGTCTGGGTGGTGCAGCCCCGCCTCCTCACTGCAGCCTCTGACCATAGAATGCCTTTCTCCAGGGGGCAGGTGGACCTGGAAACATGCATTCTGTGAACCTTGGCAGGAGATTCCGCCCCCAGCCCAAGCCCCTTTAGAGATGTGTGTGAACTGATCGTCTCAGCCTGGGCAGTCCACTGCCTGCTACGTATCTGTCCCCTGAACTCACCTCACCATCATCCCATAACCTGGCTGACAAGGAGACTTAACTCCCACAAACCTGGGGAGTAGATGCTGCCCAGAGCCCAGGAGAAGGGGAGATGGGAGCAAAATGACCAAGTCGCCGAAGCATGCCCCTTAGCTGCTGTGCTTCCTCTCCTCTGCCCCCTACCTCTTCCCAGGCCCTCACCACGCCTTCGCCCGGGGAGCAGGCCCGGGGGCAGGTGGGCAGAATCCTATGAATCTGGAGGAGTTGAGGCCCCCCAGGCAAGGCAGCTAGGGACAAGGGAGAAAATTCTCTGTCTTGCCAGGGGCATCCTAATTCCCTGTCACCGCCGCCGACCCCAACCCAGACCGCACCCCGCCTCTAGTGAGTCTGTGTGTCTGACTTCCAGCCTGACTGTCTATTTATTGGAGGATGGGAGAGGCTAGTCTATGTGTTTATCTCTCTGTTTATCTAACGGAGGAGGAGGAGACTAGCATGTCTATCTCCTTGCCTGCATATATATCTATGTATCTCTCTATGTATCTCTCTATGTAACTCTCTATCTCTCTCTCTATGTATCTCTCTATCTCTCTCTCTATCTCTCTCTCTCTCTATCTCTCTCTCTCTCTATCTATCTATCTATCTATCTATCTATCTATCTATCTATCTATCCATCTAGTGGAGGCATAGCAGTTGTCACGTGTGACTTTTTACTTGTGTGACTGTTGGAGGAGGAGGTTAGTTTGTATATCAACGTATCTACCTATTGCAGGAAGAGAAGGAGGCTAGTGTGTGTGTGTGTGTGTGTGTGTGTGTGTGTGAGTCTGTCTGTCTGTCTGTCTATGTATTTGTCTCTCTGTCTTTCTAATGGAGGTTGGCTCTCAGTATTTGACTCACCTGGAGGGATGGCAAGTGCCACCCTGTAGCAGCAGAGGGCGGCCCCATTGCAGGCTGAGGGGGACACTGGATGGAAATCCACAGGCTTGCCTGGGCCGCCCGTGCCTCCCGCTTCCGCCCTCTCTATAGCCGCCCGCGCCAAGCCCCAGCCTGGCACCCTCCGCGCGCCCCACCGCACACCCGCCTCACGGGAGCCGGGAAACACAGAGATGTGCACCTCGAGTACCTAGGCTAGCAGAAACCAACCCTAGGACCGGCAAGGCGGAGATCGGAGCAAATACAGGGGCTCGGTGGGGCAGTTCCGCCTCCTCACTGCAGCCCCTAATCACACCGGGATTGCCTGCGGGGCGCAGGCTCACATGGAAACATGGATACTGTGAACCCGGGGCAGGAGAGCCCGCCCCCAGGACAGGCCCTTGTGGAGATGGGAGCAAACTGATCGACTCACCAGATGTAGTCCGCTCCCCTCGACGTCCCTGTACCCAGAGATCACCTCAGCTGCCTCCCAGGACCTGGCAGACAGGGAGAATTAAATCCCGCACACCTGGTGTAGCAGAGGCCACCCTGAGGCCAGGAGAGGGGGAGATGGTAGGAAAATGACCGAGTCGCCGATGCATCCCCCTTAGCTGCTGTGCCGCCTCCATATCTGCCCATGACCTCTTCCCCTAGCCTTACCATGCGTGCTCCCAGGAGCAGGCTAAGTTCAAAGGCTTGAGCCCAACGAATTTGGGGGAGCGGAGGCCGCCCTCAGGCAAGGCAGTTAGGGACATGGGATAGAATCCTATTACTCGCCAGTGGCACAACTCTCCCAGGAGAACGCTTCTTAACCCGGTCCACAGACCGCACCCCACCTCTAGTGTGTCAGTCTGTCTGACTGCCTGCTTGACTGCCTGCCTATTGGAGGATGGGAGAGGCAAGCCTTTGTGTGTGCCCGTCTGTTTATCTAACGGAGGAGGAGGAGACTAGTATGTCTCTCTGCCTGCCTATCTAACTATCTATCTATATATCTATTAATCTACCTAACTATCTATCTATCTAAAGGAGGCAAACCTGTAGGCTAGTGTGCCGTTTTATTTGTCTGTGTATTGGAGGATTAGGTTAGTGTGTCTATCTACATAAATACCAATTTGAAGAACAGGAGGATGCTACCGTGTATGTGTGTGTGTGTGTGTCTGTGTGTGTGTGTGTGTGAGCGCGGGTCTGTGTATCAATGTACCTGAAAGTAGAGTGGGGGGATTCTACTGTATGTGTCTATCAGTCTATGTGTGCATCTAACGGAGGAGGAGTAAGCTAGTATGTCTGTCTCTCTGTCTATGTATCACATATCTATATATGTACGTTTATCTAGTCGAGAAGAAGGAGGCTAGAGTGTCTATCTCTCTGTCGCTCAGAGGCAGGGAAGACTAGTGTGTATGTCGGTCTGTGAGTCTATGATTGTGTCTGTATTATTATCTAATGGAGAAGAAGAAGGATTCCAAAGTGTCTGGCAATCAGTCTGTCTCTCTACAGGAGAACATAGAGGCTAGTGTGTGTATCGGTCAATCTCAGTGACTATCTTTCTGAAGGAGGAGGAGGAAGAGTCTATTACGTTTCTCTATCTATTATCTAATGGAGGAGGAGATTAGTGTGTCACACTCCCTGATTAATTGAGGAGAAGTAGGACGCCAGTGTGTGTATGTGTGTGTCTGTGGGTGTCTGCCTATGTATGTATGTGTCTGCCTATAGAATGCATGAGGAAGAGGAGGTTAGGATATGTGGCTGTTTCTAAGTGGAGGAAGAGGCTAGTGTGTCTGTCTGTCTATTTCTTTGTCTCTCTGTGTGTCTAATGGAGGAAGAATCCCAGTATTGGTGCCACTTGGGGGGGATGGCAATTGCCACCCTGAAGCAGCAGGGGGCGCCCCAACTACAGGCTGAGGGGGACACCGGATAGAAACCCACAGGCTTGCCTGGGCAGCCCATGCCTCCTGCTTCTGCCCTCTCTGTTTCCGCCACGGCCCCGCCCCAGCCCCGCCCCCGCCACGCCCACAGGCCACCCCTGCCCGCCTCCCGGGAGCCGGGAAACGCAAAGATGTGCACCTCGTGTACCTAGGGTAGCAGAGATCAACCCTAGAAACGGCCAAGGGGGAGATCTGAGCAATAACAGGGGCTCGGTGGGGCAGCCCCGACTACTCGCTGCAGCCCCTGATCGCACCGCGCCTGCCTCCAGGGCGGACGCTGACATGGAAACATGCATACGGTGAACCTGGGGCAGGAGAGGCCGCCCCCAGGCCAGGCCGTTGTGGAGATGGGAGCCAACTGATCGGCTGATCAGAGGCAGTCCGCTCCCCACCACGTCCCTGTCCTCTGAAGTCACCTCACCAGCATCCCAGGACCTGGCTGGCAAGGAGAACTAAATCCCGGAAACCTGGCTTAGCAGAGGCCGCCCCGAGGGCAGAAGAGGTGGAGTTGGGAGGAAAATGACCAAGCCGCCGAGGCATCCCCATTTGCTGCTGTGCCGCCTCCGCCTCTGCTGCCGACCTCTTCCCCTGAGCTCACCACGCCCGCTCCCAGCAGCAGGGAGACTTCAAAGGTTTGAGTCCGGTGAACTTGGGGGAGCGGATGCCAACCCCAGGCAAGGCAGCTAGGGACATGCAAAAATATCCTCTGGCTCGCCAAGGGCACCCTATTCCCCGGTCGCCGCCGTCGAACCCCTTCCCCATACCGCATATCTCTACTTTGTCTGTCTGTCTGACTAACTGCCTGAAAGCCTATATATTCGAGAATGGAAGAGGTTAGTCTACGTGTCTGTCTCTCGTTTTACCTAACGGAGGAGAATCCGACGACTATGTTTCTCTATTTGCCTGTATATCTGTCTGTCTGTCTGTCTGTCTGTCTATCTATCTATCTATCTATCTATCTATCTATCTATCTATCTATCCATCCATCCATCTAGTGGAGGCATAGCAGTAGCCACGTGTGACTGTTTACTTGTGTGACTGTTGGAGTTGGAGGTTAGTTTGTATATCAACATATCTACCTATTGGAAGAAGAGAAGGAGGCGTGTGTGTGTGTGTGTGTGTGTGTGTGTGTGTGTGTGTGTTTGTGTGTGTGTCTGTCTATGTATTTGTCTCTCTGTCTTTCCATTTGAGGATGGCTCTCAGTATTTGACTCACCTGGAGCGATGGCAATTGGCACCCTGTGGCAGCAGGGGGCACCCCAGAGCAGGCTTAATTTGCCACAGAGTGGAAACTCACAGGCCTGCCTGGCCACCGGTTGCCCCCAGCTTCTGCGTTTCCTGTAGCCGCCACCGCACCGCCCCATCCCCGCCCCTTCACCACCCCTCTCCTGCCTCCCGGGATCAGGCCAAAACATGAGCTTAACCTTTTTTATCAGGGTACCAGAGAGGGACCCCAGGAACGGCCAATGAGGAAATGGGAGCTGATACAGGGTCTGGGTGGTGCAGCCCCGCCTCCTCACTGCAGCCTCTGACCATAGAATGCCTTTCTCCAGGGGGCAGGTGGACCTGGAAACATGCATTCTGTGAACCTTGGCAGGAGATTCCGCCCCCAGCCCAAGCCCCTTTAGAGATGTGTGTGAACTGATCGTCTCAGCCTGGGCAGTCCACTGCCTGCTACGTATCTGTCCCCTGAACTCACCTCACCATCATCCCATAACCTGGCTGACAAGGAGACTTAACTCCCACAAACCTGGGGAGTAGATGCTGCCCAGAGCCCAGGAGAAGGGGAGATGGGAGCAAAATGACCAAGTCGCCGAAGCATGCCCCTTAGCTGCTGTGCTTCCTCTCCTCTGCCCCCTACCTCTTCCCAGGCCCTCACCACGCCTTCGCCCGGGGAGCAGGCCCGGGGGCAGGTGGGCAGAATCCTATGAATCTGGAGGAGTTGAGGCCCCCCAGGCAAGGCAGCTAGGGACAAGGGAGAAAATTCTCTGTCTTGCCAGGGGCATCCTAATTCCCTGTCACCGCCGCCGACCCCAACCCAGACCGCACCCCGCCTCTAGTGAGTCTGTGTGTCTGACTTCCAGCCTGACTGTCTATCTATTGGAGGATGGGAGAGGCTAGCCTATGTGTTTATCTCTCTGTTTATCTAACGGAGGAGGAAGAGACTAGAATGTCTATCTCCTTGCCTGCATATATATCTATGTATCTCTCTATGTATCTCTCTATGTATCTCTCTATCTCTCTCTCTCTCTCTCTATCTATCTATCTATCTATCTATCTATCTATCTATCTATCTATCAATCTATCTATCTATTTATCTAGGTGAGGCATAGGAGTAGGCTAGTGTGTCATTTATTTTTTTGTCTGTTGAAGGAGGAGGTTAATGTATCTGTCTACCTATCTACCTATTTGAGCAAGCGGAGGAGGGCAATGTGTGTGCGTGTGCGTGTTTCCGTGCGGGTCTGTGTACTATGTATCTGTAAGTAAAGGGGGAGGAGGCTACTGTGTCAGTCTATGAGTCTTTATATGCGTCTAATGGAGGAGGAGAAGGCTAGTATGTCTGTCTGTGTGTCTGTTTATGTATAAGATATCCAAGTATGAAATTATATCTAATCGAGAAGAAGGAGGAGGCCCGTGTGTCTGGCTATCTGTGTGTCTCTCTAGCAGGTGTAGGTAGAGGCTTGTGTGTGTATCCATCAATCTCACTGACTATGTATCTAATGGAGGAAGATAAAAAGTCTATTAAGTTTGTCTAAGTATTATCTAATGGAGGAGGAGATTAGTGTGTCTATGAACCTGCGTAATTTATGACCAGGAGGAGGCTAGAGTGTGTGTGTGTGTGGGGGGGGGGTGCGTGTGTGTTTGTGTCTGAGTATGTATGTATCTGTCTAACAATTTAATGGATGAAGAGCTTTAGGTTAGGATATATGGCTGTTTCTGAATGGAGGAAGAGGCTAGTGAGTCTGTGTGTCTATTTATTTGTCTCTCTGTGTGTCTAAAGGAGGAAGAATCCCAGTATTCGTGCCACTTGGGGGGATGGCAATTGCCACCCTGAAGCAGCAGGGGGCGCCCCAACTACAGGCTGAGGGGGACACTGGATAGAAACCCACAGGCTTGCCTGGGCAGCCCATGCCTCCTGCTTCTGCCCTCTCTGTTTCCGCCACGGCCCCGCCCCGGCCCCGCCCCCGCCACGCCCACAGGCCACCCCTGCCCGCCTCCCGGGAGCCGGGAAACGCCAAGATGTGCACCTCGTGCACCTAGGGTAGCAGAGATCAACCCTATAACCGGCCAAGGGGGAGATCTGAGCAATAACAGGGGCTCGGTGGGGCAGCCCCGACTACTCACTGCAGCCCCTGATCGCACCGCGCCTGCCTCCAGGGCGGACGCTGACATGGAAACATGCATACGGTGAACCTGGGGCAGGAGAGGCCGCCCCCAGGCCAGGCCGTTGTGGAGATGGGAGCCAACTGATCGGCTGATCAGAGGCAGTCCGCTCCCCACCACGTCCCTGTCCTCTGAAGTCACCTCACCAGCATCCCAGGACCTGGCTGACAAGGAGAACTAAATCCCGGAAACCTGGGTTAGCAGAGGCCGCCCCGAGGGCAGAAGAGGTGGAGCTGGGAGGAAAATGACCAAGCCGCCGAGGCATCCCCGTTTGCTGCTGTGCCGCCTCCACCTCTGCTGCCGACCTCTTCCCCTGAGCTCACCACACCCGCTCCCAGCAGCAGGGAGACTTCAAACGTTTGAGTCCGGTGAACTTGGGGGAGCGGATGCCAACCCCAGGCAAGGCAGCTAGGGACATGCAAAAATATCCTCTGGCTCGCCAAGGGCACCCTATTCCCCGGTCGCCGCCGTCGAACCCCTTCCCCATACCGCATATCTCTACTTTGTCTGTCTGTCTGTCTGTATATCTATCTATCTATCTATCTATCTATCTATCTATCTATCTATCTATCTATCCATCCATCCATCTAGTGGAGGCATAGCAGTAGCCACGTGTGACTGTTTACTTGTGTGACTGTTGGAGTTGGAGGTTCGTTTGTATATCAACGTATCTACCTATTGGAGGAAGAGAAGGAGGCGTGTGTGTGTGTGTGTGTGTGTGTGTGGGTGTGTGTGTGTGTGTGTGTTTGTGTGTGTGTCTGTCTATGTATTTGTCTCTCTGTCTTTCCATTTGAGGATGGCTCTCAGTATTTGACTCACCTGGAGCGATGGCAATTGGCACCCTGTGGCAGCAGGGGGCACCCCAGAGCAGGCTTAATTTGCCACAGAGTGGAAATTCACAGGCCTGCCTGGCCACCCGTTGCCCCCAGCTTCTGCGTTTCCTGTAGCCGCCACCGCACCGTCCCATCCCCGCCCCTTCACCACCCCTCTCCTGCCTCCCGGGATCAGGCCAAAACATGAGCTTAACCTTTTTTATCAGGGTACCAGAGAGGGACCCCAGGAACGGCCAATGAGGAAATGGGAGCTGATACAGGGTCTGGGTGGTGCAGCCCCGCCTCCTCACTGCAGCCTCTGACCATAGAATGCCTTTCTCCAGGGGGCAGGTGGACCTGGAAACATGCATTCTGTGAACCTTGGCAGGAGATTCCGCCCCCAGCCCAAGCCCCTTTAGAGATGTGTGTGAACTGATCGTCTCAGCCTGGGCAGTCCACTGCCTGCTACGTATCTGTCCCCTGAACTCACCTCACCATCATCCCATAACCTGGCTGACAAGGAGACTTAACTCCCACAAACCTGGGGAGTAGATGCTGCCCAGAGCCCAGGAGAAGGGGAGATGGGAGCAAAATGACCAAGTCGCCGAAGCATGCCCCTTAGCTGCTGTGCTTCCTCTCCTCTGCCCCCTACCTCTTCCCAGGCCCTCACCACGACTTCGCCCGGGGAGCAGGCCCGGGGACAGGTGGGCAGAATCCTATGAATCTGGAGGAGTTGAGGCCCCCCAGGCAAGGCAGCTAGGGACAAGGGAGAAAATTCTCTGTCTTGCCAGGGGCATCCTAATTCCCTGTCACCGCCGCCGACCCCAACCCAGACCGCACCCCGCCTCTAGTGAGTCTGTGTGTCTGACTTCCAGCCTGACTGTCTATTTATTGGAGGATGGGAGAGGCTAGTCTATGTGTTTATCTCTCTGTTTATCTAACGGAGGAGGAGGAGACTAGCATGTCTATCTCCTTGCCTGCATATATATCTATGTATCTCTCTATGTATCTCTCTATGTAACTCTCTATCTCTCTCTCTATGTATCTCTCTATCTCTCTCTCTATCTCTCTCTCTCTCTATCTCTCTCTCTCTCTATCTATCTATCTATCTATCTATCTATCTATCTATCTATCTATCCATCTAGTGGAGGCATAGCAGTTGTCACGTGTGACTTTTTACTTGTGTGACTGTTGGAGGAGGAGGTTAGTTTGTATATCAACGTATCTACCTATTGCAGGAAGAGAAGGAGGCTAGTGTGTGTGTGTGTGTGTGTGTGTGTGTGTGTGTGAGTCTGTCTGTCTGTCTGTCTATGTATTTGTCTCTCTGTCTTTCTAATGGAGGTTGGCTCTCAGTATTTGACTCACCTGGAGGGATGGCAAGTGCCACCCTGTAGCAGCAGAGGGCGGCCCCATTGCAGGCTGAGGGGGACACTGGATGGAAATCCACAGGCTTGCCTGGGCCGCCCGTGCCTCCCGCTTCCGCCCTCTCTATAGCCGCCCGCGCCAAGCCCCAGCCTGGCACCCTCCGCGCGCCCCACCGCACACCCGCCTCACGGGAGCCGGGAAACACAGAGATGTGCACCTCGAGTACCTAGGCTAGCAGAAACCAACCCTAGGACCGGCAAGGCGGAGATCGGAGCAAATACAGGGGCTCGGTGGGGCAGTTCCGCCTCCTCACTGCAGCCCCTAATCACACCGGGATTGCCTGCGGGGCGCAGGCTCACATGGAAACATGGATACTGTGAACCCGGGGCAGGAGAGCCCGCCCCCAGGACAGGCCCTTGTGGAGATGGGAGCAAACTGATCGACTCACCAGATGTAGTCCGCTCCCCTCGACGTCCCTGTACCCAGAGATCACCTCAGCTGCCTCCCAGGACCTGGCAGACAGGGAGAATTAAATCCCGCACACCTGGTGTAGCAGAGGCCACCCTGAGGCCAGGAGAGGGGGAGATGGTAGGAAAATGACCGAGTCGCCGATGCATCCCCCTTAGCTGCTGTGCCGCCTCCATATCTGCCCATGACCTCTTCCCCTAGCCTTACCATGCGTGCTCCCAGGAGCAGGCTAAGTTCAAAGGCTTGAGCCCAACGAATTTGGGGGAGCGGAGGCCGCCCTCAGGCAAGGCAGTTAGGGACATGGGATAGAATCCTATTACTCGCCAGTGGCACAACTCTCCCAGGAGAACGCTTCTTAACCCGGTCCACAGACCGCACCCCACCTCTAGTGTGTCAGTCTGTCTGACTGCCTGCTTGACTGCCTGCCTATTGGAGGATGGGAGAGGCAAGCCTTTGTGTGTGCCCGTCTGTTTATCTAACGGAGGAGGAGGAGACTAGTATGTCTCTCTGCCTGCCTATCTAACTATCTATCTATATATCTATTAATCTACCTAACTATCTATCTATCTAAAGGAGGCAAACCTGTAGGCTAGTGTGCCGTTTTATTTGTCTGTGTATTGGAGGATTAGGTTAGTGTGTCTATCTACATAAATACCAATTTGAAGAACAGGAGGATGCTACCGTGTATGTGTGTGTGTGTGTGTCTGTGTGTGTGTGTGTGTGAGCGCGGGTCTGTGTATCAATGTACCTGAAAGTAGAGTGGGGGGATTCTACTGTATGTGTCTATCAGTCTATGTGTGCATCTAACGGAGGAGGAGTAAGCTAGTATGTCTGTCTCTCTGTCTATGTATCACATATCTATATATGTACGTTTATCTAGTCGAGAAGAAGGAGGCTAGAGTGTCTATCTCTCTGTCGCTCAGAGGCAGGGAAGACTAGTGTGTATGTCGGTCTGTGAGTCTATGATTGTGTCTGTATTATTATCTAATGGAGAAGAAGAAGGATTCCAAAGTGTCTGGCAATCAGTCTGTCTCTCTACAGGAGAACATAGAGGCTAGTGTGTGTATCGGTCAATCTCAGTGACTATCTTTCTGAAGGAGGAGGAGGAAGAGTCTATTACGTTTCTCTATCTATTATCTAATGGAGGAGGAGATTAGTGTGTCACACTCCCTGATTAATTGAGGAGAAGTAGGACGCCAGTGTGTGTATGTGTGTGTCTGTGGGTGTCTGCCTATGTATGTATGTGTCTGCCTATAGAATGCATGAGGAAGAGGAGGTTAGGATATGTGGCTGTTTCTAAGTGGAGGAAGAGGCTAGTGTGTCTGTCTGTCTATTTCTTTGTCTCTCTGTGTGTCTAATGGAGGAAGAATCCCAGTATTGGTGCCACTTGGGGGGGATGGCAATTGCCACCCTGAAGCAGCAGGGGGCGCCCCAACTACAGGCTGAGGGGGACACCGGATAGAAACCCACAGGCTTGCCTGGGCAGCCCATGCCTCCTGCTTCTGCCCTCTCTGTTTCCGCCACGGCCCCGCCCCAGCCCCGCCCCCGCCACGCCCACAGGCCACCCCTGCCCGCCTCCCGGGAGCCGGGAAACGCAAAGATGTGCACCTCGTGTACCTAGGGTAGCAGAGATCAACCCTAGAAACGGCCAAGGGGGAGATCTGAGCAATAACAGGGGCTCGGTGGGGCAGCCCCGACTACTCGCTGCAGCCCCTGATCGCACCGCGCCTGCCTCCAGGGCGGACGCTGACATGGAAACATGCATACGGTGAACCTGGGGCAGGAGAGGCCGCCCCCAGGCCAGGCCGTTGTGGAGATGGGAGCCAACTGATCGGCTGATCAGAGGCAGTCCGCTCCCCACCACGTCCCTGTCCTCTGAAGTCACCTCACCAGCATCCCAGGACCTGGCTGGCAAGGAGAACTAAATCCCGGAAACCTGGCTTAGCAGAGGCCGCCCCGAGGGCAGAAGAGGTGGAGTTGGGAGGAAAATGACCAAGCCGCCGAGGCATCCCCATTTGCTGCTGTGCCGCCTCCGCCTCTGCTGCCGACCTCTTCCCCTGAGCTCACCACGCCCGCTCCCAGCAGCAGGGAGACTTCAAAGGTTTGAGTCCGGTGAACTTGGGGGAGCGGATGCCAACCCCAGGCAAGGCAGCTAGGGACATGCAAAAATATCCTCTGGCTCGCCAAGGGCACCCTATTCCCCGGTCGCCGCCGTCGAACCCCTTCCCCATACCGCATATCTCTACTTTGTCTGTCTGTCTGACTAACTGCCTGAAAGCCTATATATTCGAGAATGGAAGAGGTTAGTCTACGTGTCTGTCTCTCGTTTTACCTAACGGAGGAGAATCCGACGACTATGTTTCTCTATTTGCCTGTATATCTGTCTGTCTGTCTGTCTGTCTGTCTATCTATCTATCTATCTATCTATCTATCTATCTATCTATCTATCCATCCATCCATCTAGTGGAGGCATAGCAGTAGCCACGTGTGACTGTTTACTTGTGTGACTGTTGGAGTTGGAGGTTAGTTTGTATATCAACATATCTACCTATTGGAAGAAGAGAAGGAGGCGTGTGTGTGTGTGTGTGTGTGTGTGTGTGTGTGTGTGTTTGTGTGTGTGTCTGTCTATGTATTTGTCTCTCTGTCTTTCCATTTGAGGATGGCTCTCAGTATTTGACTCACCTGGAGCGATGGCAATTGGCACCCTGTGGCAGCAGGGGGCACCCCAGAGCAGGCTTAATTTGCCACAGAGTGGAAACTCACAGGCCTGCCTGGCCACCGGTTGCCCCCAGCTTCTGCGTTTCCTGTAGCCGCCACCGCACCGCCCCATCCCCGCCCCTTCACCACCCCTCTCCTGCCTCCCGGGATCAGGCCAAAACATGAGCTTAACCTTTTTTATCAGGGTACCAGAGAGGGACCCCAGGAACGGCCAATGAGGAAATGGGAGCTGATACAGGGTCTGGGTGGTGCAGCCCCGCCTCCTCACTGCAGCCTCTGACCATAGAATGCCTTTCTCCAGGGGGCAGGTGGACCTGGAAACATGCATTCTGTGAACCTTGGCAGGAGATTCCGCCCCCAGCCCAAGCCCCTTTAGAGATGTGTGTGAACTGATCGTCTCAGCCTGGGCAGTCCACTGCCTGCTACGTATCTGTCCCCTGAACTCACCTCACCATCATCCCATAACCTGGCTGACAAGGAGACTTAACTCCCACAAACCTGGGGAGTAGATGCTGCCCAGAGCCCAGGAGAAGGGGAGATGGGAGCAAAATGACCAAGTCGCCGAAGCATGCCCCTTAGCTGCTGTGCTTCCTCTCCTCTGCCCCCTACCTCTTCCCAGGCCCTCACCACGCCTTCGCCCGGGGAGCAGGCCCGGGGGCAGGTGGGCAGAATCCTATGAATCTGGAGGAGTTGAGGCCCCCCAGGCAAGGCAGCTAGGGACAAGGGAGAAAATTCTCTGTCTTGCCAGGGGCATCCTAATTCCCTGTCACCGCCGCCGACCCCAACCCAGACCGCACCCCGCCTCTAGTGAGTCTGTGTGTCTGACTTCCAGCCTGACTGTCTATCTATTGGAGGATGGGAGAGGCTAGCCTATGTGTTTATCTCTCTGTTTATCTAACGGAGGAGGAAGAGACTAGAATGTCTATCTCCTTGCCTGCATATATATCTATGTATCTCTCTATGTATCTCTCTATGTATCTCTCTATCTCTCTCTCTCTCTCTCTATCTATCTATCTATCTATCTATCTATCTATCTATCTATCTATCTATCAATCTATCTATCTATTTATCTAGGTGAGGCATAGGAGTAGGCTAGTGTGTCATTTATTTTTTTGTCTGTTGAAGGAGGAGGTTAATGTATCTGTCTACCTATCTACCTATTTGAGCAAGCGGAGGAGGGCAATGTGTGTGCGTGTGCGTGTTTCCGTGCGGGTCTGTGTACTATGTATCTGTAAGTAAAGGGGGAGGAGGCTACTGTGTCAGTCTATGAGTCTTTATATGCGTCTAATGGAGGAGGAGAAGGCTAGTATGTCTGTCTGTGTGTCTGTTTATGTATAAGATATCCAAGTATGAAATTATATCTAATCGAGAAGAAGGAGGAGGCCCGTGTGTCTGGCTATCTGTGTGTCTCTCTAGCAGGTGTAGGTAGAGGCTTGTGTGTGTATCCATCAATCTCACTGACTATGTATCTAATGGAGGAAGATAAAAAGTCTATTAAGTTTGTCTAAGTATTATCTAATGGAGGAGGAGATTAGTGTGTCTATGAACCTGCGTAATTTATGACCAGGAGGAGGCTAGAGTGTGTGTGTGTGTGGGGGGGGGTGCGTGTGTGTTTGTGTCTGAGTATGTATGTATCTGTCTAACAATTTAATGGATGAAGAGCTTTAGGTTAGGATATATGGCTGTTTCTGAATGGAGGAAGAGGCTAGTGAGTCTGTGTGTCTATTTATTTGTCTCTCTGTGTGTCTAAAGGAGGAAGAATCCCAGTATTCGTGCCACTTGGGGGGATGGCAATTGCCACCCTGAAGCAGCAGGGGGCGCCCCAACTACAGGCTGAGGGGGACACTGGATAGAAACCCACAGGCTTGCCTGGGCAGCCCATGCCTCCTGCTTCTGCCCTCTCTGTTTCCGCCACGGCCCCGCCCCGGCCCCGCCCCCGCCACGCCCACAGGCCACCCCTGCCCGCCTCCCGGGAGCCGGGAAACGCCAAGATGTGCACCTCGTGCACCTAGGGTAGCAGAGATCAACCCTATAACCGGCCAAGGGGGAGATCTGAGCAATAACAGGGGCTCGGTGGGGCAGCCCCGACTACTCACTGCAGCCCCTGATCGCACCGCGCCTGCCTCCAGGGCGGACGCTGACATGGAAACATGCATACGGTGAACCTGGGGCAGGAGAGGCCGCCCCCAGGCCAGGCCGTTGTGGAGATGGGAGCCAACTGATCGGCTGATCAGAGGCAGTCCGCTCCCCACCACGTCCCTGTCCTCTGAAGTCACCTCACCAGCATCCCAGGACCTGGCTGACAAGGAGAACTAAATCCCGGAAACCTGGGTTAGCAGAGGCCGCCCCGAGGGCAGAAGAGGTGGAGCTGGGAGGAAAATGACCAAGCCGCCGAGGCATCCCCGTTTGCTGCTGTGCCGCCTCCACCTCTGCTGCCGACCTCTTCCCCTGAGCTCACCACACCCGCTCCCAGCAGCAGGGAGACTTCAAAGGTTTGAGTCCGGTGAACTTGGGGGAGCGGATGCCAACCCCAGGCAAGGCAGCTAGGGACATGCAAAAATATCCTCTGGCTCGCCAAGGGCACCCTATTCCCCGGTCGCCGCCGTCGAACCCCTTCCCCATACCGCATATCTCTACTTTGTCTGTCTGTCTGTCTGTATATCTATCTATCTATCTATCTATCTATCTATCTATCTATCTATCCATCCATCCATCTAGTGGAGGCATAGCAGTAGCCACGTGTGACTGTTTACTTGTGTGACTGTTGGAGTTGGAGGTTCGTTTGTATATCAACGTATCTACCTATTGGAGGAAGAGAAGGAGGCGTGTGTGTGTGTGTGTGTGTGTGTGTGGGTGTGTGTGTGTGTGTGTGTTTGTGTGTGTGTCTGTCTATGTATTTGTCTCTCTGTCTTTCCATTTGAGGATGGCTCTCAGTATTTGACTCACCTGGAGCGATGGCAATTGGCACCCTGTGGCAGCAGGGGGCACCCCAGAGCAGGCTTAATTTGCCACAGAGTGGAAATTCACAGGCCTGCCTGGCCACCCGTTGCCCCCAGCTTCTGCGTTTCCTGTAGCCGCCACCGCACCGTCCCATCCCCGCCCCTTCACCACCCCTCTCCTGCCTCCCGGGATCAGGCCAAAACATGAGCTTAACCTTTTTTATCAGGGTACCAGAGAGGGACCCCAGGAACGGCCAATGAGGAAATGGGAGCTGATACAGGGTCTGGGTGGTGCAGCCCCGCCTCCTCACTGCAGCCTCTGACCATAGAATGCCTTTCTCCAGGGGGCAGGTGGACCTGGAAACATGCATTCTGTGAACCTTGGCAGGAGATTCCGCCCCCAGCCCAAGCCCCTTTAGAGATGTGTGTGAACTGATCGTCTCAGCCTGGGCAGTCCACTGCCTGCTACGTATCTGTCCCCTGAACTCACCTCACCATCATCCCATAACCTGGCTGACAAGGAGACTTAACTCCCACAAACCTGGGGAGTAGATGCTGCCCAGAGCCCAGGAGAAGGGGAGATGGGAGCAAAATGACCAAGTCGCCGAAGCATGCCCCTTAGCTGCTGTGCTTCCTCTCCTCTGCCCCCTACCTCTTCCCAGGCCCTCACCACGACTTCGCCCGGGGAGCAGGCCCGGGGACAGGTGGGCAGAATCCTATGAATCTGGAGGAGTTGAGGCCCCCCAGGCAAGGCAGCTAGGGACAAGGGAGAAAATTCTCTGTCTTGCCAGGGGCATCCTAATTCCCTGTCACCGCCGCCGACCCCAACCCAGACCGCACCCCGCCTCTAGTGAGTCTGTGTGTCTGACTTCCAGCCTGACTGTCTATTTATTGGAGGATGGGAGAGGCTAGTCTATGTGTTTATCTCTCTGTTTATCTAACGGAGGAGGAGGAGACTAGCATGTCTATCTCCTTGCCTGCATATATATCTATGTATCTCTCTATGTATCTCTCTATGTAACTCTCTATCTCTCTCTCTATGTATCTCTCTATCTCTCTCTCTATCTCTCTCTCTCTCTATCTCTCTCTCTCTCTATCTATCTATCTATCTATCTATCTATCTATCTATCTATCTATCCATCTAGTGGAGGCATAGCAGTTGTCACGTGTGACTTTTTACTTGTGTGACTGTTGGAGGAGGAGGTTAGTTTGTATATCAACGTATCTACCTATTGGAGGAAGAGAAGGAGGCTAGTGTGTGTGTGTGTGTGTGTGTGTGTGTGTGTGAGTCTGTCTGTCTGTCTGTCTATGTATTTGTCTCTCTGTCTTTCTAATGGAGGTTGGCTCTCAGTATTTGACTCACCTGGAGGGATGGCAAGTGCCACCCTGTAGCAGCAGAGGGCGGCCCCATTGCAGGCTGAGGGGGACACTGGATGGAAATCCACAGGCTTGCCTGGGCCGCCCGTGCCTCCCGCTTCCGCCCTCTCTATAGCCGCCCGCGCCAAGCCCCAGCCTGGCACCCTCCGCGCGCCCCACCGCACACCCGCCTCACGGGAGCCGGGAAACACAGAGATGTGCACCTCGAGTACCTAGGCTAGCAGAAACCAACCCTAGGACCGGCAAGGCGGAGATCGGAGCAAATACAGGGGCTCGGTGGGGCAGTTCCGCCTCCTCACTGCAGCCCCTAATCACACCGGGATTGCCTGCGGGGCGCAGGCTCACATGGAAACATGGATACTGTGAACCCGGGGCAGGAGAGCCCGCCCCCAGGACAGGCCCTTGTGGAGATGGGAGCAAACTGATCGACTCACCAGATGTAGTCCGCTCCCCTCGACGTCCCTGTACCCAGAGATCACCTCAGCTGCCTCCCAGGACCTGGCAGACAGGGAGAATTAAATCCCGCACACCTGGTGTAGCAGAGGCCACCCTGAGGCCAGGAGAGGGGGAGATGGTAGGAAAATGACCGAGTCGCCGATGCATCCCCCTTAGCTGCTGTGCCGCCTCCATATCTGCCCATGACCTCTTCCCCTAGCCTTACCATGCGTGCTCCCAGGAGCAGGCTAAGTTCAAAGGCTTGAGCCCAACGAATTTGGGGGAGCGGAGGCCGCCCTCAGGCAAGGCAGTTAGGGACATGGGATAGAATCCTATTACTCGCCAGTGGCACAACTCTCCCAGGAGAACGCTTCTTAACCCGGTCCACAGACCGCACCCCACCTCTAGTGTGTCAGTCTGTCTGACTGCCTGCTTGACTGCCTGCCTATTGGAGGATGGGAGAGGCAAGCCTTTGTGTGTGCCCGTCTGTTTATCTAACGGAGGAGGAGGAGACTAGTATGTCTCTCTGCCTGCCTATCTAACTATCTATCTATATATCTATTAATCTACCTAACTATCTATCTATCTAAAGGAGGCAAACCTGTAGGCTAGTGTGCCGTTTTATTTGTCTGTGTATTGGAGGATTAGGTTAGTGTGTCTATCTACATAAATACCAATTTGAAGAACAGGAGGATGCTACCGTGTATGTGTGTGTGTGTGTGTCTGTGTGTGTGTGTGTGTGAGCGCGGGTCTGTGTATCAATGTACCTGAAAGTAGAGTGGGGGGATTCTACTGTATGTGTCTATCAGTCTATGTGTGCATCTAACGGAGGAGGAGTAAGCTAGTATGTCTGTCTCTCTGTCTATGTATCACATATCTATATATGTACGTTTATCTAGTCGAGAAGAAGGAGGCTAGAGTGTCTATCTCTCTGTCGCTCAGAGGCAGGGAAGACTAGTGTGTATGTCGGTCTGTGAGTCTATGATTGTGTCTGTATTATTATCTAATGGAGAAGAAGAAGGATTCCAAAGTGTCTGGCAATCAGTCTGTCTCTCTACAGGAGAACATAGAGGCTAGTGTGTGTATCGGTCAATCTCAGTGACTATCTTTCTGAAGGAGGAGGAGG
Organism: Vicugna pacos; assembly: GCF_048564905.1. Taxonomy (NCBI): domain Eukaryota; kingdom Metazoa; phylum Chordata; class Mammalia; order Artiodactyla; family Camelidae; genus Vicugna; species Vicugna pacos. Next base: position 23,370,348 of record NC_133019.1, read on the forward strand.
AAGAGTCTATTACGTTTCTCTATCTATTATCTAATGGAGGAGGAGATTAGTGTGTCACACTCCCTGATTAATTGAGGAGAAGTAGGACGCCAGTGTGTGTATGTGTGTGTCTGTGGGTGTCTGCCTATGTATGTATGTGTCTGCCTATAGAATGCATGAGGAAGAGGAGGTTAGGATATGTGGCTGTTTCTAAGTGGAGGAAGAGGCTAGTGTGTCTGTCTGTCTATTTCTTTGTCTCTCTGTGTGTCTAATGGAGGAAGAATCCCAGTATTGGTGCCACTTGGGGGGGATGGCAATTGCCACCCTGAAGCAGCAGGGGGCGCCCCAACTACAGGCTGAGGGGGACACCGGATAGAAACCCACAGGCTTGCCTGGGCAGCCCATGCCTCCTGCTTCTGCCCTCTCTGTTTCCGCCACGGCCCCGCCCCAGCCCCGCCCCCGCCACGCCCACAGGCCACCCCTGCCCGCCTCCCGGGAGCCGGGAAACGCAAAGATGTGCACCTCGTGTACCTAGGGTAGCAGAGATCAACCCTAGAAACGGCCAAGGGGGAGATCTGAGCAATAACAGGGGCTCGGTGGGGCAGCCCCGACTACTCGCTGCAGCCCCTGATCGCACCGCGCCTGCCTCCAGGGCGGACGCTGACATGGAAACATGCATACGGTGAACCTGGGGCAGGAGAGGCCGCCCCCAGGCCAGGCCGTTGTGGAGATGGGAGCCAACTGATCGGCTGATCAGAGGCAGTCCGCTCCCCACCACGTCCCTGTCCTCTGAAGTCACCTCACCAGCATCCCAGGACCTGGCTGGCAAGGAGAACTAAATCCCGGAAACCTGGCTTAGCAGAGGCCGCCCCGAGGGCAGAAGAGGTGGAGTTGGGAGGAAAATGACCAAGCCGCCGAGGCATCCCCATTTGCTGCTGTGCCGCCTCCGCCTCTGCTGCCGACCTCTTCCCCTGAGCTCACCACGCCCGCTCCCAGCAGCAGGGAGACTTCAAAGGTTTGAGTCCGGTGAACTTGGGGGAGCGGATGCCAACCCCAGGCAAGGCAGCTAGGGACATGCAAAAATATCCTCTGGCTCGCCAAGGGCACCCTATTCCCCGGTCGCCGCCGTCGAACCCCTTCCCCATACCGCATATCTCTACTTTGTCTGTCTGTCTGACTAACTGCCTGAAAGCCTATATATTCGAGAATGGAAGAGGTTAGTCTACGTGTCTGTCTCTCGTTTTACCTAACGGAGGAGAATCCGACGACTATGTTTCTCTATTTGCCTGTATATCTGTCTGTCTGTCTGTCTGTCTGTCTATCTATCTATCTATCTATCTATCTATCTATCTATCTATCCATCCATCCATCTAGTGGAGGCATAGCAGTAGCCACGTGTGACTGTTTACTTGTGTGACTGTTGGAGTTGGAGGTTAGTTTGTATATCAACATATCTACCTATTGGAAGAAGAGAAGGAGGCGTGTGTGTGTGTGTGTGTGTGTGTGTGTGTGTGTGTTTGTGTGTGTGTCTGTCTATGTATTTGTCTCTCTGTCTTTCCATTTGAGGATGGCTCTCAGTATTTGACTCACCTGGAGCGATGGCAATTGGCACCCTGTGGCAGCAGGGGGCACCCCAGAGCAGGCTTAATTTGCCACAGAGTGGAAACTCACAGGCCTGCCTGGCCACCGGTTGCCCCCAGCTTCTGCGTTTCCTGTAGCCGCCACCGCACCGCCCCATCCCCGCCCCTTCACCACCCCTCTCCTGCCTCCCGGGATCAGGCCAAAACATGAGCTTAACCTTTTTTATCAGGGTACCAGAGAGGGACCCCAGGAACGGCCAATGAGGAAATGGGAGCTGATACAGGGTCTGGGTGGTGCAGCCCCGCCTCCTCACTGCAGCCTCTGACCATAGAATGCCTTTCTCCAGGGGGCAGGTGGACCTGGAAACATGCATTCTGTGAACCTTGGCAGGAGATTCCGCCCCCAGCCCAAGCCCCTTTAGAGATGTGTGTGAACTGATCGTCTCAGCCTGGGCAGTCCACTGCCTGCTACGTATCTGTCCCCTGAACTCACCTCACCATCATCCCATAACCTGGCTGACAAGGAGACTTAACTCCCACAAACCTGGGGAGTAGATGCTGCCCAGAGCCCAGGAGAAGGGGAGATGGGAGCAAAATGACCAAGTCGCCGAAGCATGCCCCTTAGCTGCTGTGCTTCCTCTCCTCTGCCCCCTACCTCTTCCCAGGCCCTCACCACGCCTTCGCCCGGGGAGCAGGCCCGGGGGCAGGTGGGCAGAATCCTATGAATCTGGAGGAGTTGAGGCCCCCCAGGCAAGGCAGCTAGGGACAAGGGAGAAAATTCTCTGTCTTGCCAGGGGCATCCTAATTCCCTGTCACCGCCGCCGACCCCAACCCAGACCGCACCCCGCCTCTAGTGAGTCTGTGTGTCTGACTTCCAGCCTGACTGTCTATCTATTGGAGGATGGGAGAGGCTAGCCTATGTGTTTATCTCTCTGTTTATCTAACGGAGGAGGAAGAGACTAGAATGTCTATCTCCTTGCCTGCATATATATCTATGTATCTCTCTATGTATCTCTCTATGTATCTCTCTATCTCTCTCTCTCTCTCTCTATCTATCTATCTATCTATCTATCTATCTATCTATCAATCTATCTATCTATTTATCTAGGTGAGGCATAGGAGTAGGCTAGTGTGTCATTTATTTTTTTGTCTGTTGAAGGAGGAGGTTAATGTATCTGTCTACCTATCTACCTATTTGAGCAAGCGGAGGAGGGCAATGTGTGTGCGTGTGCGTGTTTCCGTGCGGGTCTGTGTACTATGTATCTGTAAGTAAAGGGGGAGGAGGCTACTGTGTCAGTCTATGAGTCTTTATATGCGTCTAATGGAGGAGGAGAAGGCTAGTATGTCTGTCTGTGTGTCTGTTTATGTATAAGATATCCAAGTATGAAATTATATCTAATCGAGAAGAAGGAGGAGGCCCGTGTGTCTGGCTATCTGTGTGTCTCTCTAGCAGGTGTAGGTAGAGGCTTGTGTGTGTATCCATCAATCTCACTGACTATGTATCTAATGGAGGAAGATAAAAAGTCTATTAAGTTTGTCTAAGTATTATCTAATGGAGGAGGAGATTAGTGTGTCTATGAACCTGCGTAATTTATGACCAGGAGGAGGCTAGAGTGTGTGTGTGTGTGGGGGGGGGGTGCGTGTGTGTTTGTGTCTGAGTATGTATGTATCTGTCTAACAATTTAATGGATGAAGAGCTTTAGGTTAGGATATATGGCTGTTTCTGAATGGAGGAAGAGGCTAGTGAGTCTGTGTGTCTATTTATTTGTCTCTCTGTGTGTCTAAAGGAGGAAGAATCCCAGTATTCGTGCCACTTGGGGGGATGGCAATTGCCACCCTGAAGCAGCAGGGGGCGCCCCAACTACAGGCTGAGGGGGACACTGGATAGAAACCCACAGGCTTGCCTGGGCAGCCCATGCCTCCTGCTTCTGCCCTCTCTGTTTCCGCCACGGCCCCGCCCCGGCCCCGCCCCCGCCACGCCCACAGGCCACCCCTGCCCGCCTCCCGGGAGCCGGGAAACGCCAAGATGTGCACCTCGTGCACCTAGGGTAGCAGAGATCAACCCTATAACCGGCCAAGGGGGAGATCTGAGCAATAACAGGGGCTCGGTGGGGCAGCCCCGACTACTCACTGCAGCCCCTGATCGCACCGCGCCTGCCTCCAGGGCGGACGCTGACATGGAAACATGCATACGGTGAACCTGGGGCAGGAGAGGCCGCCCCCAGGCCAGGCCGTTGTGGAGATGGGAGCCAACTGATCGGCTGATCAGAGGCAGTCCGCTCCCCACCACGTCCCTGTCCTCTGAAGTCACCTCACCAGCATCCCAGGACCTGGCTGACAAGGAGAACTAAATCCCGGAAACCTGGGTTAGCAGAGGCCGCCCCGAGGGCAGAAGAGGTGGAGCTGGGAGGAAAATGACCAAGCCGCCGAGGCATCCCCGTTTGCTGCTGTGCCGCCTCCACCTCTGCTGCCGACCTCTTCCCCTGAGCTCACCACACCCGCTCCCAGCAGCAGGGAGACTTCAAAGGTTTGAGTCCGGTGAACTTGGGGGAGCGGATGCCAACCCCAGGCAAGGCAGCTAGGGACATGCAAAAATATCCTCTGGCTCGCCAAGGGCACCCTATTCCCCGGTCGCCGCCGTCGAACCCCTTCCCCATACCGCATATCTCTACTTTGTCTGTCTGTCTGTCTGTATATCTATCTATCTATCTATCTATCTATCTATCTATCTATCCATCCATCCATCTAGTGGAGGCATAGCAGTAGCCACGTGTGACTGTTTACTTGTGTGACTGTTGGAGTTGGAGGTTCGTTTGTATATCAACGTATCTACCTATTGGAGGAAGAGAAGGAGGCGTGTGTGTGTGTGTGTGTGTGTGTGTGGGTGTGTGTGTGTGTGTGTGTTTGTGTGTGTGTCTGTCTATGTATTTGTCTCTCTGTCTTTCCATTTGAGGATGGCTCTCAGTATTTGACTCACCTGGAGCGATGGCAATTGGCACCCTGTGGCAGCAGGGGGCACCCCAGAGCAGGCTTAATTTGCCACAGAGTGGAAATTCACAGGCCTGCCTGGCCACCCGTTGCCCCCAGCTTCTGCGTTTCCTGTAGCCGCCACCGCACCGCCCCATCCCCGCCCCTTCACCACCCCTCTCCTGCCTCCCGGGATCAGGCCAAAACATGAGCTTAACCTTTTTTATCAGGGTACCAGAGAGGGACCCCAGGAACGGCCAATGAGGAAATGGGAGCTGATACAGGGTCTGGGTGGTGCAGCCCCGCCTCCTCACTGCAGCCTCTGACCATAGAATGCCTTTCTCCAGGGGGCAGGTGGACCTGGAAACATGCATTCTGTGAACCTTGGCAGGAGATTCCGCCCCCAGCCCAAGCCCCTTTAGAGATGTGTGTGAACTGATCGTCTCAGCCTGGGCAGTCCACTGCCTGCTACGTATCTGTCCCCTGAACTCACCTCACCATCATCCCATAACCTGGCTGACAAGGAGACTTAACTCCCACAAACCTGGGGAGTAGATGCTGCCCAGAGCCCAGGAGAAGGGGAGATGGGAGCAAAATGACCAAGTCGCCGAAGCATGCCCCTTAGCTGCTGTGCTTCCTCTCCTCTGCCCCCTACCTCTTCCCAGGCCCTCACCACGACTTCGCCCGGGGAGCAGGCCCGGGGACAGGTGGGCAGAATCCTATGAATCTGGAGGAGTTGAGGCCCCCCAGGCAAGGCAGCTAGGGACAAGGGAGAAAATTCTCTGTCTTGCCAGGGGCATCCTAATTCCCTGTCACCGCCGCCGACCCCAACCCAGACCGCACCCCGCCTCTAGTGAGTCTGTGTGTCTGACTTCCAGCCTGACTGTCTATTTATTGGAGGATGGGAGAGGCTAGTCTATGTGTTTATCTCTCTGTTTATCTAACGGAGGAGGAGGAGACTAGCATGTCTATCTCCTTGCCTGCATATATATCTATGTATCTCTCTATGTATCTCTCTATGTAACTCTCTATCTCTCTCTCTATGTATCTCTCTATCTCTCTCTCTATCTCTCTCTCTCTCTATCTCTCTCTCTCTCTATCTATCTATCTATCTATCTATCTATCTATCTATCTATCTATCCATCTAGTGGAGGCATAGCAGTTGTCACGTGTGACTTTTTACTTGTGTGACTGTTGGAGTAGGAGGTTAGTTTGTATATCAACGTATCTACCTATTGGAGGAAGAGAAGGAGGCTAGTGTGTGTGTGTGTGTGTGTGTGTGTGTGTGTGAGTCTGTCTGTCTGTCTGTCTATGTATTTGTCTCTCTGTCTTTCTAATGGAGGTTGGCTCTCAGTATTTGACTCACCTGGAGGGATGGCAAGTGCCACCCTGTAGCAGCAGAGGGCGGCCCCATTGCAGGCTGAGGGGGACACTGGATGGAAATCCACAGGCTTGCCTGGGCCGCCCGTGCCTCCCGCTTCCGCCCTCTCTATAGCCGCCCGCGCCAAGCCCCAGCCTGGCACCCTCCGCGCGCCCCACCGCACACCCGCCTCACGGGAGCCGGGAAACACAGAGATGTGCACCTCGAGTACCTAGGCTAGCAGAAACCAACCCTAGGACCGGCAAGGCGGAGATCGGAGCAAATACAGGGGCTCGGTGGGGCAGTTCCGCCTCCTCACTGCAGCCCCTAATCACACCAGGATTGCCTGCGGGGCGCAGGCTCACATGGAAACATGGATACTGTGAACCCGGGGCAGGAGAGCCCGCCCCCAGGACAGGCCCTTGTGGAGATGGGAGCAAACTGATCGACTCACCAGATGTAGTCCGCTCCCCTCGACGTCCCTGTACCCAGAGATCACCTCAGCTGCCTCCCAGGACCTGGCAGACAGGGAGAATTAAATCCCGCACACCTGGTGTAGCAGAGGCCACCCTGAGGCCAGGAGAGGGGGAGATGGTAGGAAAATGACCGAGTCGCCGATGCATCCCCCTTAGCTGCTGTGCCGCCTCCATATCTGCCCATGACCTCTTCCCCTAGCCTTACCATGCGTGCTCCCAGGAGCAGGCTAAGTTCAAAGGCTTGAGCCCAACGAATTTGGGGGAGCGGAGGCCGCCCTCAGGCAAGGCAGTTAGGGACATGGGATAGAATCCTATTACTCGCCAGTGGCACAACTCTCCCAGGAGAACGCTTCTTAACCCGGTCCACAGACCGCACCCCACCTCTAGTGTGTCAGTCTGTCTGACTGCCTGCTTGACTGCCTGCCTATTGGAGGATGGGAGAGGCAAGCCTTTGTGTGTGCCCGTCTGTTTATCTAACGGAGGAGGAGGAGACTAGTATGTCTCTCTGCCTGCCTATCTAACTATCTATCTATATATCTATTAATCTACCTAACTATCTATCTATCTAAAGGAGGCAAACCTGTAGGCTAGTGTGCCGTTTTATTTGTCTGTGTATTGGAGGATTAGGTTAGTGTGTCTATCTACATAAATACCAATTTGAAGAACAGGAGGATGCTACCGTGTATGTGTGTGTGTGTGTGTCTGTGTGTGTGTGTGTGTGAGCGCGGGTCTGTGTATCAATGTACCTGAAAGTAGAGTGGGGGGATTCTACTGTATGTGTCTATCAGTCTATGTGTGCATCTAACGGAGGAGGAGTAAGCTAGTATGTCTGTCTCTCTGTCTATGTATCACATATCTATATATGTACGTTTATCTAGTCGAGAAGAAGGAGGCTACAGTGTCTATCTCTCTGTCGCTCAGAGGCAGGGAAGACTAGTGTGTATGTCGGTCTGTGAGTCTATGATTGTGTCTGTATTATTATCTAATGGAGAAGAAGAAGGATTCCAAAGTGTCTGGCAATCAGTCTGTCTCTCTACAGGAGAACATAGAGGCTAGTGTGTGTATCGGTCAATCTCAGTGACTATCTTTCTGAAGGAGGAGGAGGAAGAGTCTATTACGTTTCTCTATCTATTATCTAATGGAGGAGGAGATTAGTGTGTCACACTCCCTGATTAATTGAGGAGAAGTAGGACGCCAGTGTGTGTATGTGTGTGTCTGTGGGTGTCTGCCTATGTATGTATGTGTCTGCCTATAGAATGCATGAGGAAGAGGAGGTTAGGATATGTGGCTGTTTCTAAGTGGAGGAAGAGGCTAGTGTGTCTGTCTGTCTATTTCTTTGTCTCTCTGTGTGTCTAATGGAGGAAGAATCCCAGTATTGGTGCCACTTGGGGGGGATGGCAATTGCCACCCTGAAGCAGCAGGGGGCGCCCCAACTACAGGCTGAGGGGGACACCGGATAGAAACCCACAGGCTTGCCTGGGCAGCCCATGCCTCCTGCTTCTGCCCTCTCTGTTTCCGCCACGGCCCCGCCCCAGCCCCGCCCCCGCCACGCCCACAGGCCACCCCTGCCCGCCTCCCGGGAGCCGGGAAACGCAAAGATGTGCACCTCGTGTACCTAGGGTAGCAGAGATCAACCCTAGAAACGGCCAAGGGGGAGATCTGAGCAATAACAGGGGCTCGGTGGGGCAGCCCCGACTACTCGCTGCAGCCCCTGATCGCACCGCGCCTGCCTCCAGGGCGGACGCTGACATGGAAACATGCATACGGTGAACCTGGGGCAGGAGAGGCCGCCCCCAGGCCAGGCCGTTGTGGAGATGGGAGCCAACTGATCGGCTGATCAGAGGCAGTCCGCTCCCCACCACGTCCCTGTCCTCTGAAGTCACCTCACCAGCATCCCAGGACCTGGCTGGCAAGGAGAACTAAATCCCGGAAACCTGGCTTAGCAGAGGCCGCCCCGAGGGCAGAAGAGGTGGAGTTGGGAGGAAAATGACCAAGCCGCCGAGGCATCCCCATTTGCTGCTGTGCCGCCTCCGCCTCTGCTGCCGACCTCTTCCCCTGAGCTCACCACGCCCGCTCCCAGCAGCAGGGAGACTTCAAAGGTTTGAGTCCGGTGAACTTGGGGGAGCGGATGCCAACCCCAGGCAAGGCAGCTAGGGACATGCAAAAATATCCTCTGGCTCGCCAAGGGCACCCTATTCCCCGGTCGCCGCCGTCGAACCCCTTCCCCATACCGCATATCTCTACTTTGTCTGTCTGTCTGACTACCTGCCTGAATGTCTATAAATTCGAGAATGGAAGAGGCTAGTCTACGTGTCTGTCTCTCGTTTTACCTAGCGGAGGAGGAGCCGACGACTATGTTTCTCCATTTGCCTGACTGTCTATCTATCTATCTATCTATCTATCTATCTATCTATCTATCTATCTATCCATCTAGTGGAGGCATAGCAGTTGTCACGTGTGACTTTTTACTTGTGTGACTGTTGGAGGAGGAGGTTAGTTTGTATATCAACGTATCTACCTATTGGAGGAAGAGAAGGAGGCTAGTGTGTGTGTGTGTGTGTGTGTGTGTGTGTGTGTGTGTGTGTGAGTCTGTCTGTCTGTCTGTCTATGTATTTGTCTCTCTGTCTTTCTAATGGAGGTTGGCTCTCAGTATTTGACTCACCTGGAGGGATGGCAAGTGCCACCCTGTAGCAGCAGAGGGCGGCCCCATTGCAGGCTGAGGGGGACACTGGATGGAAATCCACAGGCTTGCCTGGGCCGCCCGTGCCTCCCGCTTCCGCCCTCTCTATAGCCGCCCGCGCCAAGCCCCAGCCTGGCACCCTCCGCGCGCCCCACCGCACACCCGCCTCACGGGAGCCGGGAAACACAGAGATGTGCACCTCGAGTACCTAGGCTAGCAGAAACCAACCCTAGGACCGGCAAGGCGGAGATCGGAGCAAATACAGGGGCTCGGTGGGGCAGTTCCGCCTCCTCACTGCAGCCCCTAATCACACCGGGATTGCCTGCGGGGCGCAGGCTCACATGGAAACATGGATACTGTGAACCCGGGGCAGGAGAGCCCGCCCCCAGGACAGGCCCTTGTGGAGATGGGAGCAAACTGATCGACTCACCAGATGTAGTCCGCTCCCCTCGACGTCCCTGTACCCAGAGATCACCTCAGCTGCCTCCCAGGACCTGGCAGACAGGGAGAATTAAATCCCGCACACCTGGTGTAGCAGAGGCCACCCTGAGGCCAGGAGAGGGGGAGATGGTAGGAAAATGACCGAGTCGCCGATGCATCCCCCTTAGCTGCTGTGCCGCCTCCATATCTGCCCATGACCTCTTCCCCTAGCCTTACCATGCGTGCTCCCAGGAGCAGGCTAAGTTCAAAGGCTTGAGCCCAACGAATTTGGGGGAGCGGAGGCCGCCCTCAGGCAAGGCAGTTAGGGACATGGGATAGAATCCTATTACTCGCCAGTGGCACAACTCTCCCAGGAGAACGCTTCTTAACCCGGTCCACAGACCGCACCCCACCTCTAGTGTGTCAGTCTGTCTGACTGCCTGCTTGACTGCCTGCCTATTGGAGGATGGGAGAGGCAAGCCTTTGTGTGTGCCCGTCTGTTTATCTAACGGAGGAGGAGGAGACTAGTATGTCTCTCTGCCTGCCTATCTAACTATCTATCTATATATCTATTAATCTACCTAACTATCTATCTATCTAAAGGAGGCAAACCTGTAGGCTAGTGTGCCGTTTTATTTGTCTGTGTATTGGAGGATTAGGTTAGTGTGTCTATCTACATAAATACCAATTTGAAGAACAGGAGGATGCTACCGTGTATGTGTGTGTGTGTGTGTCTGTGTGTGTGTGTGTGTGAGCGCGGGTCTGTGTATCAATGTACCTGAAAGTAGAGTGGGGGGATTCTACTGTATGTGTCTATCAGTCTATGTGTGCATCTAACGGAGGAGGAGTAAGCTAGTATGTCTGTCTCTCTGTCTATGTATCACATATCTATATATGTACGTTTATCTAGTCGAGAAGAAGGAGGCTACAGTGTCTATCTCTCTGTCGCTCAGAGGCAGGGAAGACTAGTGTGTATGTCGGTCTGTGAGTCTATGATTGTGTCTGTATTATTATCTAATGGAGAAGAAGAAGGATTCCAAAGTGTCTGGCAATCAGTCTGTCTCTCTACAGGAGAACATAGAGGCTAGTGTGTGTATCGGTCAATCTCAGTGACTATCTTTCTGAAGGAGGAGGAGGAAGAGTCTATTACGTTTCTCTATCTATTATCTAATGGAGGAGGAGATTAGTGTGTCACACTCCCTGATTAATTGAGGAGAAGTAGGACGCCAGTGTGTGTATGTGTGTGTCTGTGGGTGTCTGCCTATGTATGTATGTGTCTGCCTATAGAATGCATGAGGAAGAGGAGGTTAGGATATGTGGCTGTTTCTAAGTGGAGGAAGAGGCTAGTGTGTCTGTCTGTCTATTTCTTTGTCTCTCTGTGTGTCTAATGGAGGAAGAATCCCAGTATTGGTGCCACTTGGGGGGGATGGCAATTGCCACCCTGAAGCAGCAGGGGGCGCCCCAACTACAGGCTGAGGGGGACACCGGATAGAAACCCACAGGCTTGCCTGGGCAGCCCATGCCTCCTGCTTCTGCCCTCTCTGTTTCCGCCACGGCCCCGCCCCAGCCCCGCCCCCGCCACGCCCACAGGCCACCCCTGCCCGCCTCCCGGGAGCCGGGAAACGCAAAGATGTGCACCTCGTGTACCTAGGGTAGCAGAGATCAACCCTAGAAACGGCCAAGGGGGAGATCTGAGCAATAACAGGGGCTCGGTGGGGCAGCCCCGACTACTCGCTGCAGCCCCTGATCGCACCGCGCCTGCCTCCAGGGCGGACGCTGACATGGAAACATGCATACGGTGAACCTGGGGCAGGAGAGGCCGCCCCCAGGCCAGGCCGTTGTGGAGATGGGAGCCAACTGATCGGCTGATCAGAGGCAGTCCGCTCCCCACCACGTCCCTGTCCTCTGAAGTCACCTCACCAGCATCCCAGGACCTGGCTGGCAAGGAGAACTAAATCCCGGAAACCTGGCTTAGCAGAGGCCGCCCCGAGGGCAGAAGAGGTGGAGTTGGGAGGAAAATGACCAAGCCGCCGAGGCATCCCCATTTGCTGCTGTGCCGCCTCCGCCTCTGCTGCCGACCTCTTCCCCTGAGCTCACCACGCCCGCTCCCAGCAGCAGGGAGACTTCAAAGGTTTGAGTCCGGTGAACTTGGGGGAGCGGATGCCAACCCCAGGCAAGGCAGCTAGGGACATGCAAAAATATCCTCTGGCTCGCCAAGGGCACCCTATTCCCCGGTCGCCGCCGTCGAACCCCTTCCCCATACCGCATATCTCTACTTTGTCTGTCTGTCTGACTAACTGCCTGAAAGCCTATATATTCGAGAATGGAAGAGGTTAGTCTACGTGTCTGTCTCTCGTTTTACCTAACGGAGGAGAATCCGACGACTATGTTTCTCTATTTGCCTGTATATCTGTCTGTCTGTCTGTCTGTCTGTCTATCTATCTATCTATCTATCTATCTATCTATCTATCTATCTATCCATCCATCCATCTAGTGGAGGCATAGCAGTAGCCACGTGTGACTGTTTACTTGTGTGACTGTTGGAGTTGGAGGTTAGTTTGTATATCAACGTATCTACCTATTGGAGGAAGAGAAGGAGGCTAGTGTGTGTGTGTGTGTGTGTGTGTGTGTGTGTGTGTGTGTTTGTGTGTGTGTCTGTCTATGTATTTGTCTCTCTGTCTTTCCATTTGAGGATGGCTCTCAGTATTTGACTCACCTGGAGCGATGGCAATTGGCACCCTGTGGCAGCAGGGGGCACCCCAGCGCAGGCTTAATTTGCCACAGAGTGGAAACTCACAGGCCTGCCTGGCCACTGGTTGCCCCCAGCTTCTGCGTTTCCTGTAGCCGCCACCGCACCGCCCCATCCCCGCCCCTTCACCACCCCTCTCCTGCCTCCCGGGATCAGGCCAAAACATGAGCTTAACCTTTTTTATCAGGGTACCAGAGAGGGACCCCAGGAACGGCCAATGAGGAAATGGGAGCTGATACAGGGTCTGGGTGGTGCAGCCCCGCCTCCTCACTGCAGCCTCTGACCATAGAATGCCTTTCTCCAGGGGGCAGGTGGACCTGGAAACATGCATTCTGTGAACCTTGGCAGGAGATTCCGCCCCCAGCCCAAGCCCCTTTAGAGATGTGTGCGAACTGATCGTCTCAGCCTGGGCAGTCCACTGCCTGCTACGTATCTGTCCCCTGAACTCACCTCACCATCATCCCATAACCTGGCTGACAAGGAGACTTAACTCCCACAAACCTGGGGAGTAGATGCTGCCCAGAGCCCAGGAGAAGGGGAGATGGGAGCAAAATGACCAAGTCGCCGAAGCATGCCCCTTAGCTGCTGTGCTTCCTCTCCTCTGCCCCCTACCTCTTCCCAGGCCCTCACCACGCCTTCGCCCGGGGAGCAGGCCCGGGGGCAGGTGGGCAGAATCCTATGAATCTGGAGGAGTTGAGGCCCCCCAGGCAAGGCAGCTAGGGACAAGGGAGAAAATTCTCTGTCTTGCCAGGGGCATCCTAATTCCCTGTCACCGCCGCCGACCCCAACCCAGACCGCACCCCGCCTCTAGTGAGTCTGTGTGTCTGACTTCCAGCCTGACTGTCTATCTATTGGAGGATGGGAGAGGCTAGCCTATGTGTTTATCTCTCTGTTTATCTAACGGAGGAGGAGGAGACTAGAATGTCTATCTCCTTGCCTGCATATATATCTATGTATCTCTCTATGTATCTCTCTATGTATCTCTCTATCTCTCTCTATCTATCTATCTATCTATCTATCTATCTATCTATCTATCTATCTATCAATCTATCTATCTATTTATCTAGGTGAGGCATAGGAGTAGGCTAGTGTGTCATTTATTTTTTTGTCTGTTGAAGGAGGAGGTTAATGTATCTGTCTACCTATCTACCTATTTGAGCAAGCGGAGGAGGGCAATGTGTGTGCGTGTGCGTGTTTGCGTGCGGGTCTGTGTACTATGTATCTGTAAGTAAAGGGGGAGGAGGCTACTGTGTCAGTCTATGAGTCTTTATATGCGTCTAATGGAGGAGGAGAAGGCTAGTATGTCTGTCTGTGTGTCTGTTTATGTATAAGATATCCAAGTATGAAATTATATCTAATCGAGAAGAAGGAGGAGGCCCGTGTGTCTGGCTATCTGTGTGTCTCACTAGCAGGTGTAGGTAGAGGCTTGTGTGTGTATCCATCAATCTCACTGACTATGTATCTAATGGAGGAAGATAAAAAGTCTATTAAGTTTGTCTAAGTATTATCTAATGGAGGAGGAGATTAGTGTGTCTATGAACCTGCGTAATTTATGACCAGGAGGAGGCTAGAGTGTGTGTGTGTGTGGGGGGGGTGCGTGTGTGTTTGTGTCTGAGTATGTATGTATCTGTCTAACAATTTAATGGATGAAGAGCTTTAGGTTAGGATATATGGCTGTTTCTGAATGGAGGAAGAGGCTAGTGTGTCTGTGTGCCTATTTATTTGTCTCTCTGTGTGTCTAAAGGAGGAAGAATCCCAGTATTCGTGCCACTTGGGGGGATGGCAATTGCCACCCTGAAGCAGCAGGGGGCGCCCCAACTACAGGCTGAGGGGGACACCGGATAGAAACCCACAGGCTTGCCTGGGCAGCCCATGCCTCCTGCTTCTGCCCTCTCTGTTTCCGCCACGGCCCCGCCCCGGCCCCGCCCCCGCCACGCCCACAGGCCACCCCTGCCCGCCTTCCGGGAGCCGGGAAACGCCAAGATGTGCACCTCGTGTACCTACGGTAGCAGAGATCAACCCTAGAACCGGCCAAGGGGGAGATCTGAGCAATAACAGGGGCTCGGTGGGGCAGCCCCGACTACTCACTGCAGCCCCTGATCGCACCGCGCCTGCCTCCAGGGCGGACGCTGACATGGAAACATGCATACGGTGAACCTGGGGCAGGAGAGGCCGCCCCCAGGCCAGGCCGTTGTGGAGATGGGAGCCAACTGATCGGCTGATCAGAGGCAGTCCGCTCCCCACCACGTCCCTGTCCTCTGAAGTCACCTCACCAGCATCCCAGGACCTGGCTGACAAGAACTAAATCCCGGAAACCTGGGTTAGCAGAGGCCGCCCCGAGGGCAGAAGAGGTGGAGTTGGGAGGAAAATGACCAAGCCGCCGAGGCATCCCCGTTTGCTGCTGTGCCACCTCCACCTCTGCTGCCGACCTCTTACCCTGAGCTCACCACACCCGCTCCCAGCAGCAGGGAGACTTCAAAGGTTTGAGTCCGGTGAACTTGGGGGAGCGGATGCCAACCCCAGGCAAGGCAGCTAGGGACATGGAAAAATATCCTCTGGCTCACCAAGGGCACCCTATTCCCCGGTCGCCGCCGTCGAACCCCTTCCCCATACCGCATATCTCTACTTTGTCTGTCTGTCTGACTAACTGCCTGAAAGCCTATACATTCGAGAATGGAAGAGGCTAGTCTACGTGTCTGTCTCTCGTTTTACCTAACGGAGGAGGAGCCGACGACTATGTTTCTCTATTTGCCTGTATATCTGTCTGTCTGTCTGTCTGTCTGTCTGTCTATCTATCTATCTATCTATCTATCCATCCATCTAGTGGAGGCATAGCAGTAGCCACGTGTGACTGTTTACTTGTGTGACTGTTGGAGTTGGAGGTTAGTTTGTATATCAACGTATCTACCTATTGGAGGAAGAGAAGGAGGCTAGTGTGTGTGTGTGTGTGTGTGTGTGTGTGTGTGTGTTTGTGTGTGTGTCTGTCTATGTATTTGTCTCTCTGTCTTTCCATTTGAGGATGGCTCTCAGTATTTGACTCACCTGGAGCGATGGCAATTGGCACCCTGTGGCAGCAGGGGGCACCCCAGCGCAGGCTTAATTTGCCACAGAGTGGAAACTCACAGGCCTGCCTGGCCACTGGTTGCCCCCAGCTTCTGCGTTTCCTGTAGCCGCCACCGCACCGCCCCATCCCCGCCCCTTCACCACCCCTCTCCTGCCTCCCGGGATCAGGCCAAAACATGAGCTTAACCTTTTTTATCAGGGTACCAGAGAGGGACCCCAGGAACGGCCAATGAGGAAATGGGAGCTGATACAGGGTCTGGGTGGTGCAGCCCCGCCTCCTCACTGCAGCCTCTGACCATAGAATGCCTTTCTCCAGGGGGCAGGTGGACCTGGAAACATGCATTCTGTGAACCTTGGCAGGAGATTCCGCCCCCAGCCCAAGCCCCTTTAGAGATGTGTGCGAACTGATCGTCTCAGCCTGGGCAGTCCACTGCCTGCTACGTATCTGTCCCCTGAACTCACCTCACCATCATCCCATAACCTGGCTGACAAGGAGACTTAACTCCCACAAACCTGGGGAGTAGATGCTGCCCAGAGCCCAGGAGAAGGGGAGATGGGAGCAAAATGACCAAGTCGCCGAAGCATGCCCCTTAGCTGCTGTGCTTCCTCTCCTCTGCCCCCTACCTCTTCCCAGGCCCTCACCACGCCTTCGCCCGGGGAGCAGGCCCGGGGGCAGGTGGGCAGAATCCTATGAATCTGGAGGAGTTGAGGCCCCCCAGGCAAGGCAGCTAGGGACAAGGGAGAAAATTCTCTGTCTTGCCAGGGGCATCCTAATTCCCTGTCACCGCCGCCGACCCCAACCCAGACCGCACCCCGCCTCTAGTGAGTCTGTGTGTCTGACTTCCAGCCTGACTGTCTATCTATTGGAGGATGGGAGAGGCTAGCCTATGTGTTTATCTCTCTGTTTATCTAACAGAGGAGGAGGAGACAAGCATGTCTATCTCCTTGCCTGCATATATATCTATGTATCTCTCTATGTATCTCTCTATGTATCTCTCTATCTCTCTCTCTATCTCTCTCTCTCTCTATCTCTCTCTCT
Source organism: Vicugna pacos (assembly GCF_048564905.1). Taxonomy (NCBI): domain Eukaryota; kingdom Metazoa; phylum Chordata; class Mammalia; order Artiodactyla; family Camelidae; genus Vicugna; species Vicugna pacos. The sequence continues at coordinate 23,386,661 of NC_133019.1, forward strand.
ATCTATCTATCTATCTATCTATCTATCTATCTATCCATCTAGTGGAGGCATAGCAGTTGTCACGTGTGACTTTTTACTTGTGTGACTGTTGGAGGAGGAGGTTAGTTTGTATATCAACGTATCTACCTATTGGAGGAAGAGAAGGAGGCTAGTGTGTGTGTGTGTGTGTGTGTGTGTGTGTGTGTGTGAGTCTGTCTGTCTGTCTGTCTATGTATTTGTCTCTCTGTCTTTCTAATGGAGGTTGGCTCTCAGTATTTGACTCACCTGGAGGGATGGCAAGTGCCACCCTGTAGCAGCAGAGGGCGGCCCCATTGCAGGCTGAGGGGGACACTGCATGGAAATCCACAGGCTTGCCTGGGCCGCCCGTGCCTCCCGCTTCCGCCCTCTCTAGAGCCACCCGCGCCAAGCCCCAGCCTGGCACCCGCCGCGCGCCCCACCGCACACCCGCCTCACGGGAGCCGGGAAACACAGAGATGTGCACCTCGAGTACCTAGGCTAGCAGAAACCAACCCTAGGACCGGCAAGGCGGAGATCGGAGCAAATACAGGGGCTCGGTGGGGCAGTTCCGCCTCCTCACTGCAGCCCCTAATCACACCGGGATTGCCTGCGGGGCGCAGGCTCACATGGAAACATGGATACTGTGAACCCGGGGCAGGAGAGCCCGCCCCCAGGACAGGCCCTTGTGGAGATGGGAGCAAACTGATCGACTCACCAGATGTAGTCCGCTCCCCTCGACGTCCCTGTACCCAGAGATCACCTCAGCTGCCTCCCAGGACCTGGCAGACAGGGAGAATTAAATCCCGCACACCTGGTGTAGCAGAGGCCACCCTGAGGCCAGGAGAGGGGGAGATGGTAGGAAAATGACCGAGTCGCCGATGCATCCCCCTTAGCTGCTGTGCCGCCTCCATATCTGCCCATGACCTCTTCCCCTAGCCTTACCATGCGTGCTCCCAGGAGCAGGCTAAGTTCAAAGGCTTGAGCCCAACGAATTTGGGGGAGCGGAGGCCGCCCTCAGGCAAGGCAGTTAGGGACATGGGATAGAATCCTATTACTCGCCAGTGGCACAACTCTCCCAGGAGAACGCTTCTTAACCCGGTCCACAGACCGCACCCCACCTCTAGTGTGTCAGTCTGTCTGACTGCCTGCTTGACTGCCTGCCTATTGGAGGATGGGAGAGGCAAGCCTTTGTGTGTGCCCGTCTGTTTATCTAACGGAGGAGGAGGAGACTAGTATGTCTCTCTGCCTGCCTATCTAACTATCTATCTATATATCTATTAATCTACCTAACTATCTATCTATCTAAAGGAGGCAAACCTGTAGGCTAGTGTGCCGTTTTATTTGTCTGTGTATTGGAGGATTAGGTTAGTGTGTCTATCTACATAAATACCAATTTGAAGAACAGGAGGATGCTACCGTGTATGTGTGTGTGTGTGTGTCTGTGTGTGTGTGTGTGTGAGCGCGGGTCTGTGTATCAATGTACCTGAAAGTAGAGTGGGGGGATTCTACTGTATGTGTCTATCAGTCTATGTGTGCATCTAACGGAGGAGGAGTAAGCTAGTATGTCTGTCTCTCTGTCTATGTATCACATATCTATATATGTACGTTTATCTAGTCGAGAAGAAGGAGGCTACAGTGTCTATCTCTCTGTCGCTCAGAGGCAGGGAAGACTAGTGTGTATGTCGGTCTGTGAGTCTATGATTGTGTCTGTATTATTATCTAATGGAGAAGAAGAAGGATTCCAAAGTGTCTGGCAATCAGTCTGTCTCTCTACAGGAGAACATAGAGGCTAGTGTGTGTATCGGTCAATCTCAGTGACTATCTTTCTGAAGGAGGAGGAGGAAGAGTCTATTACGTTTCTCTATCTATTATCTAATGGAGGAGGAGATTAGTGTGTCACACTCCCTGATTAATTGAGGAGAAGTAGGACGCCAGTGTGTGTATGTGTGTGTCTGTGGGTGTCTGCCTATGTATGTATGTGTCTGCCTATAGAATGCATGAGGAAGAGGAGGTTAGGATATGTGGCTGTTTCTAAGTGGAGGAAGAGGCTAGTGTGTCTGTCTGTCTATTTCTTTGTCTCTCTGTGTGTCTAATGGAGGAAGAATCCCAGTATTGGTGCCACTTGGGGGGGATGGCAATTGCCACCCTGAAGCAGCAGGGGGCGCCCCAACTACAGGCTGAGGGGGACACCGGATAGAAACCCACAGGCTTGCCTGGGCAGCCCATGCCTCCTGCTTCTGCCCTCTCTGTTTCCGCCACGGCCCCGCCCCAGCCCCGCCCCCGCCACGCCCACAGGCCACCCCTGCCCGCCTCCCGGGAGCCGGGAAACGCAAAGATGTGCACCTCGTGTACCTAGGGTAGCAGAGATCAACCCTAGAAACGGCCAAGGGGGAGATCTGAGCAATAACAGGGGCTCGGTGGGGCAGCCCCGACTACTCGCTGCAGCCCCTGATCGCACCGCGCCTGCCTCCAGGGCGGACGCTGACATGGAAACATGCATACGGTGAACCTGGGGCAGGAGAGGCCGCCCCCAGGCCAGGCCGTTGTGGAGATGGGAGCCAACTGATCGGCTGATCAGAGGCAGTCCGCTCCCCACCACGTCCCTGTCCTCTGAAGTCACCTCACCAGCATCCCAGGACCTGGCTGGCAAGGAGAACTAAATCCCGGAAACCTGGCTTAGCAGAGGCCGCCCCGAGGGCAGAAGAGGTGGAGTTGGGAGGAAAATGACCAAGCCGCCGAGGCATCCCCATTTGCTGCTGTGCCGCCTCCGCCTCTGCTGCCGACCTCTTCCCCTGAGCTCACCACGCCCGCTCCCAGCAGCAGGGAGACTTCAAAGGTTTGAGTCCGGTGAACTTGGGGGAGCGGATGCCAACCCCAGGCAAGGCAGCTAGGGACATGCAAAAATATCCTCTGGCTCGCCAAGGGCACCCTATTCCCCGGTCGCCGCCGTCGAACCCCTTCCCCATACCGCATATCTCTACTTTGTCTGTCTGTCTGACTAACTGCCTGAAAGCCTATATATTCGAGAATGGAAGAGGCTAGACTACGTGTCTGTCTCTCGTTTTACCTAACGGAGGAGGATCCGACGACTATGTTTCTCTATTTGCCTGTATATCTGTCTGTCTGTCTGTCTGTCTGTCTGTCTATCTATCTATCTATCTATCTATCTATCTATCTATCTATCTATCCATCCATCCATCTAGTGGAGGCATAGCAGTAGCCACGTGTGACTGTTTACTTGTGTGACTGTTGGAGTTGGAGGTTAGTTTGTATATCAACGTATCTACCTATTGGAGGAAGAGAAGGAGGCTAGTGTGTGTGTGTGTGTGTGTGTGTGTGTGTGTGTGTGTTTGTGTGTGTGTCTGTCTATGTATTTGTCTCTCTGTCTTTCCATTTGAGGATGGCTCTCAGTATTTGACTCACCTGGAGCGATGGCAATTGGCACCCTGTGGCAGCAGGGGGCACCCCAGCGCAGGCTTAATTTGCCACAGAGTGGAAACTCACAGGCCTGCCTGGCCACTGGTTGCCCCCAGCTTCTGCGTTTCCTGTAGCCGCCACCGCACCGTCCCATCCCCGCCCCTTCACCACCCCTCTCCTGCCTCCCGGGATCAGGCCAAAACATGAGCTTAACCTTTTTTATCAGGGTACCAGAGAGGGACCCCAGGAACGGCCAATGAGGAAATGGGAGCTGATACAGGGTCTGGGTGGTGCAGCCCCGCCTCCTCACTGCAGCCTCTGACCATAGAATGCCTTTCTCCAGGGGGCAGGTGGACCTGGAAACATGCATTCTGTGAACCTTGGCAGGAGATTCCGCCCCCAGCCCAAGCCCCTTTAGAGATGTGTGCGAACTGATCGTCTCAGCCTGGGCAGTCCACTGCCTGCTACGTATCTGTCCCCTGAACTCACCTCACCATCATCCCATAACCTGGCTGACAAGGAGACTTAACTCCCACAAACCTGGGGAGTAGATGCTGCCCAGAGCCCAGGAGAAGGGGAGATGGGAGCAAAATGACCAAGTCGCCGAAGCATGCCCCTTAGCTGCTGTGCTTCCTCTCCTCTGCCCCCTACCTCTTCCCAGGCCCTCACCACGCCTTCGCCCGGGGAGCAGGCCCGGGGGCAGGTGGGCAGAATCCTATGAATCTGGAGGAGTTGAGGCCCCCCAGGCAAGGCAGCTAGGGACAAGGGAGAAAATTCTCTGTCTTGCCAGGGGCATCCTAATTCCCTGTCACCGCCGCCGACCCCAACCCAGACCGCACCCCGCCTCTAGTGAGTCTGTGTGTCTGACTTCCAGCCTGACTGTCTATCTATTGGAGGATGGGAGAGGCTAGCCTATGTGTTTATCTCTCTGTTTATCTAACGGAGGAGGAGGAGACTAGAATGTCGATCTCCTTGCCTGCATATATATCTATGTATCTCTCTATGTATCTCTCTATGTATCTCTCTATCTCTCTCTCTCTATCTATCTATCTATCTATCTATCTATCTATCTATCTATCTATCTATCAATCTATCTATCTATTTATCTAGGTGAGGCATAGGAGTAGGCTAGTGTGTCATTTATTTTTTTGTCTGTTGAAGGAGGAGGTTAATGTATCTGTCTACCTATCTACCTATTTGAGCAAGCGGAGGAGGGCAATGTGTGTGCGTGTGCGTGTTTGCGTGCGGGTCTGTGTACTATGTATCTGTAAGTAAAGGGGGAGGAGGCTACTGTGTCAGTCTATGAGTCTTTATATGCGTCTAATGGAGGAGGAGAAGGCTAGTATGTCTGTCTGTGTGTCTGTTTATGTATAAGATATCCAAGTATGAAATTATATCTAATCGAGAAGAAGGAGGAGGCCCGTGTGTCTGGCTATCTGTGTGTCTCTCTAGCAGGTGTAGGTAGAGGCTTGTGTGTGTATCCATCAATCTCACTGACTATGTATCTAATGGAGGAAGATAAAAAGTCTATTAAGTTTGTCTAAGTATTATCTAATGGAGGAGGAGATTAGTGTGTCTATGAACCTGCGTAATTTATGACCAGGAGGAGGCTAGAGTGTGTGTGTGTGGGGGGGGGGTGCGTGTGTGTTTGTGTCTGAGTATGTATGTATCTGTCTAACAATTTAATGGATGAAGAGCTTTAGGTTAGGATATATGGCTGTTTCTGAATGGAGGAAGAGGCTAGTGTGTCTGTGTGCCTATTTATTTGTCTCTCTGTGTGTCTAAAGGAGGAAGAATCCCAGTATTCGTGCCACTTGGGGGGATGGCAATTGCCACCCTGAAGCAGCAGGGGGCGCCCCAACTACAGGCTGAGGGGGACACTGGATAGAAACCCACAGGCTTGCCTGGGCAGCCCATGCCTCCTGCTTCTGCCCTCTCTGTTTCCGCCACGGCCCCGCCCCGGCCCCGCCCCCGCCACGCCCACAGGCCACCCCTGCCCGCCTCCCGGGAGCCGGGAAACGCCAAGATGTGCACCTCGTGCACCTAGGGTAGCAGAGATCAACCCTATAACCGGCCAAGGGGGAGATCTGAGCAATAACAGGGGCTCGGTGGGGCAGCCCCGACTACTCACTGCAGCCCCTGATCGCACCGCGCCTGCCTCCAGGGCGGACGCTGACATGGAAACATGCATACGGTGAACCTGGGGCAGGAGAGGCCGCCCCCAGGCCAGGCCGTTGTGGAGATGGGAGCCAACTGATCGGCTGATCAGAGGCAGTCCGCTCCCCACCACGTCCCTGTCCTCTGAAGTCACCTCACCAGCATCCCAGGACCTGGCTGGCAAGGAGAACTAAATCCCGGAAACCTGGCTTAGCAGAGGCCGCCCCGAGGGCAGAAGAGGTGGAGCTGGGAGGAAAATGACCAAGCCGCCGAGGCATCCCCGTTTGCTGCTGTGCCGCCTCCACCTCTGCTGCCGACCTCTTCCCCTGAGCTCACCACACCCGCTCCCAGCAGCAGGGAGACTTCAAAGGTTTGAGTCCGGTGAACTTGGGGGAGCGGATGCCAACCCCAGGCAAGGCAGCTAGGGACATGGAAAAATATCCTCTGGCTCACCAAGGGCACCCTATTCCCCGGTCGCCGCCGTCGAACCCCTTCCCCATACCGCATATCTCTACTTTGTCTGTCTGTCTGACTAACTGCCTGAAAGCCTATACATTCGAGAATGGAAGAGGCTAGTCTACGTGTCTGTCTCTCGTTTTACCTAACGGAGGAGGAGCCGACGACTATGTTTCTCTATTTGCCTGTATATCTGTCTGTCTGTCTGTCTGTTTGTCTGTCTATCTATCTATCTATCTATCTATCCATCCATCTAGTGGAGGCATAGCAGTAGCCACGTGTGACTGTTTACTTGTGTGACTGTTGGAGTTGGAGGTTAGTTTGTATATCAACGTATCTACCTATTGGAGGAAGAGAAGGAGGCTAGTGTGTGTGTGTGTGTGTGTGTGTGTGTGTGTGTGTTTGTGTGTGTGTCTGTCTATGTATTTGTCTCTCTGTCTTTCCATTTGAGGATGGCTCTCAGTATTTGACTCACCTGGAGCGATGACAATTGGCACCCTGTGGCAGCAGGGGGCACCCCAGCGCAGGCTTAATTTGCCACAGAGTGGAAACTCACAGGCCTGCCTGGCCACTGGTTGCCCCCAGCTTCTGCGTTTCCTGTAGCCGCCACCGCACCGCCCCATCCCCGCCCCTTCACCACCCCTCTCCTGCCTCCCGGGATCAGGCCAAAACATGAGCTTAACCTTTTTTATCAGGGTACCAGAGAGGGACCCCAGGAACGGCCAATGAGGAAATGGGAGCTGATACAGGGTCTGGGTGGTGCAGCCCCGCCTCCTCACTGCAGCCTCTGACCATAGAATGCCTTTCTCCAGGGGGCAGGTGGACCTGGAAACATGCATTCTGTGAACCTTGGCAGGAGATTCCGCCCCCAGCCCAAGCCCCTTTAGAGATGTGTGCGAACTGATCGTCTCAGCCTGGGCAGTCCACTGCCTGCTACGTATCTGTCCCCTGAACTCACCTCACCATCATCCCATAACCTGGCTGACAAGGAGACTTAACTCCCACAAACCTGGGGAGTAGATGCTGCCCAGAGCCCAGGAGAAGGGGAGATGGGAGCAAAATGACCAAGTCGCCGAAGCATGCCCCTTAGCTGCTGTGCTTCCTCTCCTCTGCCCCCTACCTCTTCCCAGGCCCTCACCACGCCTTCGCCCGGGGAGCAGGCCCGGGGGCAGGTGGGCAGAATCCTATGAATCTGGAGGAGTTGAGGCCCCCCAGGCAAGGCAGCTAGGGACAAGGGAGAAAATTCTCTGTCTTGCCAGGGGCATCCTAATTCCCTGTCACCGCCGCCGACCCCAACCCAGACCGCACCCCGCCTCTAGTGAGTCTGTGTGTCTGACTTCCAGCCTGACTGTCTATCTATTGGAGGATGGGAGAGGCTAGCCTATGTGTTTATCTCTCTGTTTATCTAACAGAGGAGGAGGAGACAAGCATGTCTATCTCCTTGCCTGCATATATATCTATGTATCTCTCTATGTATCTCTCTATGTATCTCTCTATCTCTCTCTCTATCTCTCTCTCTCTCTATCTCTCTCTCTATCTATCTATCTATCTATCTATCTATCTATCTATCTATCCATCTAGTGGAGGCATAGCAGTTGTCACGTGTGACTTTTTACTTGTGTGACTGTTGGAGGAGGAGGTTAGTTTGTATATCAACGTATCTACCTATTGGAGGAAGAGAAGGAGGCTAGTGTGTGTGTGTGTGTGTGTGTGTGTGTGTGTGTGTGAGTCTGTCTGTCTGTCTGTCTATGTATTTGTCTCTCTGTCTTTCTAATGGAGGTTGGCTCTCAGTATTTGACTCACCTGGAGGGATGGCAAGTGCCACCCTGTAGCAGCAGAGGGCGGCCCCATTGCAGGCTGAGGGGGACACTGCATGGAAATCCACAGGCTTGCCTGGGCCGCCCGTGCCTCCCGCTTCCGCCCTCTCTAGAGCCACCCGCGCCAAGCCCCAGCCTGGCACCCGCCGCGCGCCCCACCGCACACCCGCCTCACGGGAGCCGGGAAACACAGAGATGTGCACCTCGAGTACCTAGGCTAGCAGAAACCAACCCTAGGACCGGCAAGGCGGAGATCGGAGCAAATACAGGGGCTCGGTGGGGCAGTTCCGCCTCCTCACTGCAGCCCCTAATCACACCGGGATTGCCTGCGGGGCGCAGGCTCACATGGAAACATGGATACTGTGAACCCGGGGCAGGAGAGCCCGCCCCCAGGACAGGCCCTTGTGGAGATGGGAGCAAACTGATCGACTCACCAGATGTAGTCCGCTCCCCTCGACGTCCCTGTACCCAGAGATCACCTCAGCTGCCTCCCAGGACCTGGCAGACAGGGAGAATTAAATCCCGCACACCTGGTGTAGCAGAGGCCACCCTGAGGCCAGGAGAGGGGGAGATGGTAGGAAAATGACCGAGTCGCCGATGCATCCCCCTTAGCTGCTGTGCCGCCTCCATATCTGCCCATGACCTCTTCCCCTAGCCTTACCATGCGTGCTCCCAGGAGCAGGCTAAGTTCAAAGGCTTGAGCCCAACGAATTTGGGGGAGCGGAGGCCGCCCTCAGGCAAGGCAGTTAGGGACATGGGATAGAATCCTATTACTCGCCAGTGGCACAACTCTCCCAGGAGAACGCTTCTTAACCCGGTCCACAGACCGCACCCCACCTCTAGTGTGTCAGTCTGTCTGACTGCCTGCTTGACTGCCTGCCTATTGGAGGATGGGAGAGGCAAGCCTTTGTGTGTGCCCGTCTGTTTATCTAACGGAGGAGGAGGAGACTAGTATGTCTCTCTGCCTGCCTATCTAACTATCTATCTATATATCTATTAATCTACCTAACTATCTATCTATCTAAAGGAGGCAAACCTGTAGGCTAGTGTGCCGTTTTATTTGTCTGTGTATTGGAGGATTAGGTTAGTGTGTCTATCTACATAAATACCAATTTGAAGAACAGGAGGATGCTACCGTGTATGTGTGTGTGTGTGTGTCTGTGTGTGTGTGTGTGTGAGCGCGGGTCTGTGTATCAATGTACCTGAAAGTAGAGTGGGGGGATTCTACTGTATGTGTCTATCAGTCTATGTGTGCATCTAACGGAGGAGGAGTAAGCTAGTATGTCTGTCTCTCTGTCTATGTATCACATATCTATATATGTACGTTTATCTAGTCGAGAAGAAGGAGGCTAGAGTGTCTATCTCTCTGTCGCTCAGAGGCAGGGAAGACTAGTGTGTATGTCGGTCTGTGAGTCTATGATTGTGTCTGTATTATTATCTAATGGAGAAGAAGAAGGATTCCAAAGTGTCTGGCAATCAGTCTGTCTCTCTACAGGAGAACATAGAGGCTAGTGTGTGTATCGGTCAATCTCAGTGACTATCTTTCTGAAGGAGGAGGAGGAAGAGTCTATTACGTTTCTCTATCTATTATCTAATGGAGGAGGAGATTAGTGTGTCACACTCCCTGATTAATTGAGGAGAAGTAGGACGCCAGTGTGTGTATGTGTGTGTCTGTGGGTGTCTGCCTATGTATGTATGTGTCTGCCTATAGAATGCATGAGGAAGAGGAGGTTAGGATATGTGGCTGTTTCTAAGTGGAGGAAGAGGCTAGTGTGTCTGTCTGTCTATTTCTTTGTCTCTCTGTGTGTCTAATGGAGGAAGAATCCCAGTATTGGTGCCACTTGGGGGGGATGGCAATTGCCACCCTGAAGCAGCAGGGGGCGCCCCAACTACAGGCTGAGGGGGACACCGGATAGAAACCCACAGGCTTGCCTGGGCAGCCCATGCCTCCTGCTTCTGCCCTCTCTGTTTCCGCCACGGCCCCGCCCCAGCCCCGCCCCCGCCACGCCCACAGGCCACCCCTGCCCGCCTCCCGGGAGCCGGGAAACGCAAAGATGTGCACCTCGTGTACCTAGGGTAGCAGAGATCAACCCTAGAAACGGCCAAGGGGGAGATCTGAGCAATAACAGGGGCTCGGTGGGGCAGCCCCGACTACTCGCTGCAGCCCCTGATCGCACCGCGCCTGCCTCCAGGGCGGACGCTGACATGGAAACATGCATACGGTGAACCTGGGGCAGGAGAGGCCGCCCCCAGGCCAGGCCGTTGTGGAGATGGGAGCCAACTGATCGGCTGATCAGAGGCAGTCCGCTCCCCACCACGTCCCTGTCCTCTGAAGTCACCTCACCAGCATCCCAGGACCTGGCTGGCAAGGAGAACTAAATCCCGGAAACCTGGCTTAGCAGAGGCCGCCCCGAGGGCAGAAGAGGTGGAGTTGGGAGGAAAATGACCAAGCCGCCGAGGCATCCCCATTTGCTGCTGTGCCGCCTCCGCCTCTGCTGCCGACCTCTTCCCCTGAGCTCACCACGCCCGCTCCCAGCAGCAGGGAGACTTCAAAGGTTTGAGTCCGGTGAACTTGGGGGAGCGGATGCCAACCCCAGGCAAGGCAGCTAGGGACATGCAAAAATATCCTCTGGCTCGCCAAGGGCACCCTATTCCCCGGTCGCCGCCGTCGAACCCCTTCCCCATACCGCATATCTCTACTTTGTCTGTCTGTCTGACTAACTGCCTGAAAGCCTATATATTCGAGAATGGAAGAGGTTAGTCTACGTGTCTGTCTCTCGTTTTACCTAACGGAGGAGAATCCGACGACTATGTTTCTCTATTTGCCTGTATATCTGTCTGTCTGTCTGTCTGTCTGTCTATCTATCTATCTATCTATCTATCTATCTATCTATCTATCTATCCATCCATCCATCTAGTGGAGGCATAGCAGTAGCCACGTGTGACTGTTTACTTGTGTGACTGTTGGAGTTGGAGGTTAGTTTGTATATCAACATATCTACCTATTGGAAGAAGAGAAGGAGGCGTGTGTGTGTGTGTGTGTGTGTGTGTGTGTGTGTGTTTGTGTGTGTGTCTGTCTATGTATTTGTCTCTCTGTCTTTCCATTTGAGGATGGCTCTCAGTATTTGACTCACCTGGAGCGATGGCAATTGGCACCCTGTGGCAGCAGGGGGCACCCCAGAGCAGGCTTAATTTGCCACAGAGTGGAAACTCACAGGCCTGCCTGGCCACCGGTTGCCCCCAGCTTCTGCGTTTCCTGTAGCCGCCACCGCACCGCCCCATCCCCGCCCCTTCACCACCCCTCTCCTGCCTCCCGGGATCAGGCCAAAACATGAGCTTAACCTTTTTTATCAGGGTACCAGAGAGGGACCCCAGGAACGGCCAATGAGGAAATGGGAGCTGATACAGGGTCTGGGTGGTGCAGCCCCGCCTCCTCACTGCAGCCTCTGACCATAGAATGCCTTTCTCCAGGGGGCAGGTGGACCTGGAAACATGCATTCTGTGAACCTTGGCAGGAGATTCCGCCCCCAGCCCAAGCCCCTTTAGAGATGTGTGTGAACTGATCGTCTCAGCCTGGGCAGTCCACTGCCTGCTACGTATCTGTCCCCTGAACTCACCTCACCATCATCCCATAACCTGGCTGACAAGGAGACTTAACTCCCACAAACCTGGGGAGTAGATGCTGCCCAGAGCCCAGGAGAAGGGGAGATGGGAGCAAAATGACCAAGTCGCCGAAGCATGCCCCTTAGCTGCTGTGCTTCCTCTCCTCTGCCCCCTACCTCTTCCCAGGCCCTCACCACGCCTTCGCCCGGGGAGCAGGCCCGGGGGCAGGTGGGCAGAATCCTATGAATCTGGAGGAGTTGAGGCCCCCCAGGCAAGGCAGCTAGGGACAAGGGAGAAAATTCTCTGTCTTGCCAGGGGCATCCTAATTCCCTGTCACCGCCGCCGACCCCAACCCAGACCGCACCCCGCCTCTAGTGAGTCTGTGTGTCTGACTTCCAGCCTGACTGTCTATCTATTGGAGGATGGGAGAGGCTAGCCTATGTGTTTATCTCTCTGTTTATCTAACGGAGGAGGAAGAGACTAGAATGTCTATCTCCTTGCCTGCATATATATCTATGTATCTCTCTATGTATCTCTCTATGTATCTCTCTATCTCTCTCTCTCTCTCTCTATCTATCTATCTATCTATCTATCTATCTATCTATCTATCTATCTATCAATCTATCTATCTATTTATCTAGGTGAGGCATAGGAGTAGGCTAGTGTGTCATTTATTTTTTTGTCTGTTGAAGGAGGAGGTTAATGTATCTGTCTACCTATCTACCTATTTGAGCAAGCGGAGGAGGGCAATGTGTGTGCGTGTGCGTGTTTCCGTGCGGGTCTGTGTACTATGTATCTGTAAGTAAAGGGGGAGGAGGCTACTGTGTCAGTCTATGAGTCTTTATATGCGTCTAATGGAGGAGGAGAAGGCTAGTATGTCTGTCTGTGTGTCTGTTTATGTATAAGATATCCAAGTATGAAATTATATCTAATCGAGAAGAAGGAGGAGGCCCGTGTGTCTGGCTATCTGTGTGTCTCTCTAGCAGGTGTAGGTAGAGGCTTGTGTGTGTATCCATCAATCTCACTGACTATGTATCTAATGGAGGAAGATAAAAAGTCTATTAAGTTTGTCTAAGTATTATCTAATGGAGGAGGAGATTAGTGTGTCTATGAACCTGCGTAATTTATGACCAGGAGGAGGCTAGAGTGTGTGTGTGTGTGGGGGGGGGGTGCGTGTGTGTTTGTGTCTGAGTATGTATGTATCTGTCTAACAATTTAATGGATGAAGAGCTTTAGGTTAGGATATATGGCTGTTTCTGAATGGAGGAAGAGGCTAGTGAGTCTGTGTGTCTATTTATTTGTCTCTCTGTGTGTCTAAAGGAGGAAGAATCCCAGTATTCGTGCCACTTGGGGGGATGGCAATTGCCACCCTGAAGCAGCAGGGGGCGCCCCAACTACAGGCTGAGGGGGACACTGGATAGAAACCCACAGGCTTGCCTGGGCAGCCCATGCCTCCTGCTTCTGCCCTCTCTGTTTCCGCCACGGCCCCGCCCCGGCCCCGCCCCCGCCACGCCCACAGGCCACCCCTGCCCGCCTCCCGGGAGCCGGGAAACGCCAAGATGTGCACCTCGTGCACCTAGGGTAGCAGAGATCAACCCTATAACCGGCCAAGGGGGAGATCTGAGCAATAACAGGGGCTCGGTGGGGCAGCCCCGACTACTCACTGCAGCCCCTGATCGCACCGCGCCTGCCTCCAGGGCGGACGCTGACATGGAAACATGCATACGGTGAACCTGGGGCAGGAGAGGCCGCCCCCAGGCCAGGCCGTTGTGGAGATGGGAGCCAACTGATCGGCTGATCAGAGGCAGTCCGCTCCCCACCACGTCCCTGTCCTCTGAAGTCACCTCACCAGCATCCCAGGACCTGGCTGACAAGGAGAACTAAATCCCGGAAACCTGGGTTAGCAGAGGCCGCCCCGAGGGCAGAAGAGGTGGAGCTGGGAGGAAAATGACCAAGCCGCCGAGGCATCCCCGTTTGCTGCTGTGCCGCCTCCACCTCTGCTGCCGACCTCTTCCCCTGAGCTCACCACACCCGCTCCCAGCAGCAGGGAGACTTCAAAGGTTTGAGTCCGGTGAACTTGGGGGAGCGGATGCCAACCCCAGGCAAGGCAGCTAGGGACATGCAAAAATATCCTCTGGCTCGCCAAGGGCACCCTATTCCCCGGTCGCCGCCGTCGAACCCCTTCCCCATACCGCATATCTCTACTTTGTCTGTCTGTCTGTCTGTATATCTATCTATCTATCTATCTATCTATCTATCTATCTATCTATCCATCCATCCATCTAGTGGAGGCATAGCAGTAGCCACGTGTGACTGTTTACTTGTGTGACTGTTGGAGTTGGAGGTTCGTTTGTATATCAACGTATCTACCTATTGGAGGAAGAGAAGGAGGCGTGTGTGTGTGTGTGTGTGTGTGTGTGTGTGTGTGTGTGTGTGTGTGTTTGTGTGTGTGTCTGTCTATGTATTTGTCTCTCTGTCTTTCCATTTGAGGATGGCTCTCAGTATTTGACTCACCTGGAGCGATGGCAATTGGCACCCTGTGGCAGCAGGGGGCACCCCAGAGCAGGCTTAATTTGCCACAGAGTGGAAATTCACAGGCCTGCCTGGCCACCCGTTGCCCCCAGCTTCTGCGTTTCCTGTAGCCGCCACCGCACCGCCCCATCCCCGCCCCTTCACCACCCCTCTCCTGCCTCCCGGGATCAGGCCAAAACATGAGCTTAACCTTTTTTATCAGGGTACCAGAGAGGGACCCCAGGAACGGCCAATGAGGAAATGGGAGCTGATACAGGGTCTGGGTGGTGCAGCCCCGCCTCCTCACTGCAGCCTCTGACCATAGAATGCCTTTCTCCAGGGGGCAGGTGGACCTGGAAACATGCATTCTGTGAACCTTGGCAGGAGATTCCGCCCCCAGCCCAAGCCCCTTTAGAGATGTGTGTGAACTGATCGTCTCAGCCTGGGCAGTCCACTGCCTGCTACGTATCTGTCCCCTGAACTCACCTCACCATCATCCCATAACCTGGCTGACAAGGAGACTTAACTCCCACAAACCTGGGGAGTAGATGCTGCCCAGAGCCCAGGAGAAGGGGAGATGGGAGCAAAATGACCAAGTCGCCGAAGCATGCCCCTTAGCTGCTGTGCTTCCTCTCCTCTGCCCCCTACCTCTTCCCAGGCCCTCACCACGACTTCGCCCGGGGAGCAGGCCCGGGGACAGGTGGGCAGAATCCTATGAATCTGGAGGAGTTGAGGCCCCCCAGGCAAGGCAGCTAGGGACAAGGGAGAAAATTCTCTGTCTTGCCAGGGGCATCCTAATTCCCTGTCACCGCCGCCGACCCCAACCCAGACCGCACCCCGCCTCTAGTGAGTCTGTGTGTCTGACTTCCAGCCTGACTGTCTATTTATTGGAGGATGGGAGAGGCTAGTCTATGTGTTTATCTCTCTGTTTATCTAACGGAGGAGGAGGAGACTAGCATGTCTATCTCCTTGCCTGCATATATATCTATGTATCTCTCTATGTATCTCTCTATGTAACTCTCTATCTCTCTCTCTATGTATCTCTCTATCTCTCTCTCTATCTCTCTCTCTCTCTATCTCTCTCTCTCTCTATCTATCTATCTATCTATCTATCTATCTATCTATCTATCTATCCATCTAGTGGAGGCATAGCAGTTGTCACGTGTGACTTTTTACTTGTGTGACTGTTGGAGGAGGAGGTTAGTTTGTATATCAACGTATCTACCTATTGGAGGAAGAGAAGGAGGCTAGTGTGTGTGTGTGTGTGTGTGTGTGTGTGTGTGAGTCTGTCTGTCTGTCTGTCTATGTATTTGTCTCTCTGTCTTTCTAATGGAGGTTGGCTCTCAGTATTTGACTCACCTGGAGGGATGGCAAGTGCCACCCTGTAGCAGCAGAGGGCGGCCCCATTGCAGGCTGAGGGGGACACTGCATGGAAATCCACAGGCTTGCCTGGGCCGCCCGTGCCTCCCGCTTCCGCCCTCTCTATAGCCGCCCGCGCCAAGCCCCAGCCTGGCACCCTCCGCGCGCCCCACCGCACACCCGCCTCACGGGAGCCGGGAAACACAGAGATGTGCACCTCGAGTACCTAGGCTAGCAGAAACCAACCCTAGGACCGGCAAGGCGGAGATCGGAGCAAATACAGGGGCTCGGTGGGGCAGTTCCGCCTCCTCACTGCAGCCCCTAATCACACCAGGATTGCCTGCGGGGCGCAGGCTCACATGGAAACATGGATACTGTGAACCCGGGGCAGGAGAGCCCGCCCCCAGGACAGGCCCTTGTGGAGATGGGAGCAAACTGATCGACTCACCAGATGTAGTCCGCTCCCCTCGACGTCCCTGTACCCAGAGATCACCTCAGCTGCCTCCCAGGACCTGGCAGACAGGGAGAATTAAATCCCGCACACCTGGTGTAGCAGAGGCCACCCTGAGGCCAGGAGAGGGGGAGATGGTAGGAAAATGACCGAGTCGCCGATGCATCCCCCTTAGCTGCTGTGCCGCCTCCATATCTGCCCATGACCTCTTCCCCTAGCCTTACCATGCGTGCTCCCAGGAGCAGGCTAAGTTCAAAGGCTTGAGCCCAACGAATTTGGGGGAGCGGAGGCCGCCCTCAGGCAAGGCAGTTAGGGACATGGGATAGAATCCTATTACTCGCCAGTGGCACAACTCTCCCAGGAGAACGCTTCTTAACCCGGTCCACAGACCGCACCCCACCTCTAGTGTGTCAGTCTGTCTGACTGCCTGCTTGACTGCCTGCCTATTGGAGGATGGGAGAGGCAAGCCTTTGTGTGTGCCCGTCTGTTTATCTAACGGAGGAGGAGGAGACTAGTATGTCTCTCTGCCTGCCTATCTAACTATCTATCTATATATCTATTAATCTACCTAACTATCTATCTATCTAAAGGAGGCAAACCTGTAGGCTAGTGTGCCGTTTTATTTGTCTGTGTATTGGAGGATTAGGTTAGTGTGTCTATCTACATAAATACCAATTTGAAGAACAGGAGGATGCTACCGTGTATGTGTGTGTGTGTGTGTCTGTGTGTGTGTGTGTGTGAGCGCGGGTCTGTGTATCAATGTACCTGAAAGTAGAGTGGGGGGATTCTACTGTATGTGTCTATCAGTCTATGTGTGCATCTAACGGAGGAGGAGTAAGCTAGTATGTCTGTCTCTCTGTCTATGTATCACATATCTATATATGTACGTTTATCTAGTCGAGAAGAAGGAGGCTACAGTGTCTATCTCTCTGTCGCTCAGAGGCAGGGAAGACTAGTGTGTATGTCGGTCTGTGAGTCTATGATTGTGTCTGTATTATTATCTAATGGAGAAGAAGAAGGATTCCAAAGTGTCTGGCAATCAGTCTGTCTCTCTACAGGAGAACATAGAGGCTAGTGTGTGTATCGGTCAATCTCAGTGACTATCTTTCTGAAGGAGGAGGAGGAAGAGTCTATTACGTTTCTCTATCTATTATCTAATGGAGGAGGAGATTAGTGTGTCACACTCCCTGATTAATTGAGGAGAAGTAGGACGCCAGTGTGTGTATGTGTGTGTCTGTGGGTGTCTGCCTATGTATGTATGTGTCTGCCTATAGAATGCATGAGGAAGAGGAGGTTAGGATATGTGGCTGTTTCTAAGTGGAGGAAGAGGCTAGTGTGTCTGTCTGTCTATTTCTTTGTCTCTCTGTGTGTCTAATGGAGGAAGAATCCCAGTATTGGTGCCACTTGGGGGGGATGGCAATTGCCACCCTGAAGCAGCAGGGGGCGCCCCAACTACAGGCTGAGGGGGACACCGGATAGAAACCCACAGGCTTGCCTGGGCAGCCCATGCCTCCTGCTTCTGCCCTCTCTGTTTCCGCCACGGCCCCGCCCCAGCCCCGCCCCCGCCACGCCCACAGGCCACCCCTGCCCGCCTCCCGGGAGCCGGGAAACGCAAAGATGTGCACCTCGTGTACCTAGGGTAGCAGAGATCAACCCTAGAAACGGCCAAGGGGGAGATCTGAGCAATAACAGGGGCTCGGTGGGGCAGCCCCGACTACTCGCTGCAGCCCCTGATCGCACCGCGCCTGCCTCCAGGGCGGACGCTGACATGGAAACATGCATACGGTGAACCTGGGGCAGGAGAGGCCGCCCCCAGGCCAGGCCGTTGTGGAGATGGGAGCCAACTGATCGGCTGATCAGAGGCAGTCCGCTCCCCACCACGTCCCTGTCCTCTGAAGTCACCTCACCAGCATCCCAGGACCTGGCTGGCAAGGAGAACTAAATCCCGGAAACCTGGCTTAGCAGAGGCCGCCCCGAGGGCAGAAGAGGTGGAGTTGGGAGGAAAATGACCAAGCCGCCGAGGCATCCCCATTTGCTGCTGTGCCGCCTCCGCCTCTGCTGCCGACCTCTTCCCCTGAGCTCACCACGCCCGCTCCCAGCAGCAGGGAGACTTCAAAGGTTTGAGTCCGGTGAACTTGGGGGAGCGGATGCCAACCCCAGGCAAGGCAGCTAGGGACATGCAAAAATATCCTCTGGCTCGCCAAGGGCACCCTATTCCCCGGTCGCCGCCGTCGAACCCCTTCCCCATACCGCATATCTCTACTTTGTCTGTCTGTCTGACTACCTGCCTGAATGTCTATAAATTCGAGAATGGAAGAGGCTAGTCTACGTGTCTGTCTCTCGTTTTACCTAGCGGAGGAGGAGCCGACGACTATGTTTCTCCATTTGCCTGACTGTCTATCTATCTATCTATCTATCTATCTATCTATCTATCTATCTATCCATCTAGTGGAGGCATAGCAGTTGTCACGTGTGACTTTTTACTTGTGTGACTGTTGGAGGAGGAGGTTAGTTTGTATATCAACGTATCTACCTATTGGAGGAAGAGAAGGAGGCTAGTGTGTGTGTGTGTGTGTGTGTGTGTGTGTGTGTGTGTGTGTGAGTCTGTCTGTCTGTCTGTCTATGTATTTGTCTCTCTGTCTTTCTAATGGAGGTTGGCTCTCAGTATTTGACTCACCTGGAGGGATGGCAAGTGCCACCCTGTAGCAGCAGAGGGCGGCCCCATTGCAGGCTGAGGGGGACACTGGATGGAAATCCACAGGCTTGCCTGGGCCGCCCGTGCCTCCCGCTTCCGCCCTCTCTATAGCCGCCCGCGCCAAGCCCCAGCCTGGCACCCTCCGCGCGCCCCACCGCACACCCGCCTCACGGGAGCCGGGAAACACAGAGATGTGCACCTCGAGTACCTAGGCTAGCAGAAACCAACCCTAGGACCGGCAAGGCGGAGATCGGAGCAAATACAGGGGCTCGGTGGGGCAGTTCCGCCTCCTCACTGCAGCCCCTAATCACACCGGGATTGCCTGCGGGGCGCAGGCTCACATGGAAACATGGATACTGTGAACCCGGGGCAGGAGAGCCCGCCCCCAGGACAGGCCCTTGTGGAGATGGGAGCAAACTGATCGACTCACCAGATGTAGTCCGCTCCCCTCGACGTCCCTGTACCCAGAGATCACCTCAGCTGCCTCCCAGGACCTGGCAGACAGGGAGAATTAAATCCCGCACACCTGGTGTAGCAGAGGCCACCCTGAGGCCAGGAGAGGGGGAGATGGTAGGAAAATGACCGAGTCGCCGATGCATCCCCCTTAGCTGCTGTGCCGCCTCCATATCTGCCCATGACCTCTTCCCCTAGCCTTACCATGCGTGCTCCCAGGAGCAGGCTAAGTTCAAAG
The DNA here is from genome assembly GCF_048564905.1 of Vicugna pacos. Classification (NCBI taxonomy): domain Eukaryota; kingdom Metazoa; phylum Chordata; class Mammalia; order Artiodactyla; family Camelidae; genus Vicugna; species Vicugna pacos. The sequence continues at coordinate 23,405,815 of NC_133019.1, forward strand.
GCTTGAGCCCAACGAATTTGGGGGAGCGGAGGCCGCCCTCAGGCAAGGCAGTTAGGGACATGGGATAGAATCCTATTACTCGCCAGTGGCACAACTCTCCCAGGAGAACGCTTCTTAACCCGGTCCACAGACCGCACCCCACCTCTAGTGTGTCAGTCTGTCTGACTGCCTGCTTGACTGCCTGCCTATTGGAGGATGGGAGAGGCAAGCCTTTGTGTGTGCCCGTCTGTTTATCTAACGGAGGAGGAGGAGACTAGTATGTCTCTCTGCCTGCCTATCTAACTATCTATCTATATATCTATTAATCTACCTAACTATCTATCTATCTAAAGGAGGCAAACCTGTAGGCTAGTGTGCCGTTTTATTTGTCTGTGTATTGGAGGATTAGGTTAGTGTGTCTATCTACATAAATACCAATTTGAAGAACAGGAGGATGCTACCGTGTATGTGTGTGTGTGTGTGTCTGTGTGTGTGTGTGTGTGAGCGCGGGTCTGTGTATCAATGTACCTGAAAGTAGAGTGGGGGGATTCTACTGTATGTGTCTATCAGTCTATGTGTGCATCTAACGGAGGAGGAGTAAGCTAGTATGTCTGTCTCTCTGTCTATGTATCACATATCTATATATGTACGTTTATCTAGTCGAGAAGAAGGAGGCTACAGTGTCTATCTCTCTGTCGCTCAGAGGCAGGGAAGACTAGTGTGTATGTCGGTCTGTGAGTCTATGATTGTGTCTGTATTATTATCTAATGGAGAAGAAGAAGGATTCCAAAGTGTCTGGCAATCAGTCTGTCTCTCTACAGGAGAACATAGAGGCTAGTGTGTGTATCGGTCAATCTCAGTGACTATCTTTCTGAAGGAGGAGGAGGAAGAGTCTATTACGTTTCTCTATCTATTATCTAATGGAGGAGGAGATTAGTGTGTCACACTCCCTGATTAATTGAGGAGAAGTAGGACGCCAGTGTGTGTATGTGTGTGTCTGTGGGTGTCTGCCTATGTATGTATGTGTCTGCCTATAGAATGCATGAGGAAGAGGAGGTTAGGATATGTGGCTGTTTCTAAGTGGAGGAAGAGGCTAGTGTGTCTGTCTGTCTATTTCTTTGTCTCTCTGTGTGTCTAATGGAGGAAGAATCCCAGTATTGGTGCCACTTGGGGGGGATGGCAATTGCCACCCTGAAGCAGCAGGGGGCGCCCCAACTACAGGCTGAGGGGGACACCGGATAGAAACCCACAGGCTTGCCTGGGCAGCCCATGCCTCCTGCTTCTGCCCTCTCTGTTTCCGCCACGGCCCCGCCCCAGCCCCGCCCCCGCCACGCCCACAGGCCACCCCTGCCCGCCTCCCGGGAGCCGGGAAACGCAAAGATGTGCACCTCGTGTACCTAGGGTAGCAGAGATCAACCCTAGAAACGGCCAAGGGGGAGATCTGAGCAATAACAGGGGCTCGGTGGGGCAGCCCCGACTACTCGCTGCAGCCCCTGATCGCACCGCGCCTGCCTCCAGGGCGGACGCTGACATGGAAACATGCATACGGTGAACCTGGGGCAGGAGAGGCCGCCCCCAGGCCAGGCCGTTGTGGAGATGGGAGCCAACTGATCGGCTGATCAGAGGCAGTCCGCTCCCCACCACGTCCCTGTCCTCTGAAGTCACCTCACCAGCATCCCAGGACCTGGCTGGCAAGGAGAACTAAATCCCGGAAACCTGGCTTAGCAGAGGCCGCCCCGAGGGCACAAGAGGTGGAGTTGGGAGGAAAATGACCAAGCCGCCGAGGCATCCCCATTTGCTGCTGTGCCGCCTCCGCCTCTGCTGCCGACCTCTTCCCCTGAGCTCACCACGCCCGCTCCCAGCAGCAGGGAGACTTCAAAGGTTTGAGTCCGGTGAACTTGGGGGAGCGGATGCCAACCCCAGGCAAGGCAGCTAGGGACATGCAAAAATATCCTCTGGCTCGCCAAGGGCACCCTATTCCCCGGTCGCCGCCGTCGAACCCCTTCCCCATACCGCATATCTCTACTTTGTCTGTCTGTCTGACTACCTGCCTGAATGTCTATAAATTCGAGAATGGAAGAGGCTAGTCTACGTGTCTGTCTCTCGTTTTACCTAGCGGAGGAGGAGCCGACGACTATGTTTCTCCATTTGCCTGACTGTCTATCTATCTATCTATCTATCTATCTATCTATCTATCTATCTATCTATCCATCTAGTGGAGGCATAGCAGTTGTCACGTGTGACTTTTTACTTGTGTGACTGTTGGAGGAGGAGGTTAGTTTGTATATCAACGTATCTACCTATTGGAGGAAGAGAAGGAGGCTAGTGTGTGTGTGTGTGTGTGTGTGTGTGTGTGTGTGTGTGTGTGAGTCTGTCTGTCTGTCTGTCTATGTATTTGTCTCTCTGTCTTTCTAATGGAGGTTGGCTCTCAGTATTTGACTCACCTGGAGGGATGGCAAGTGCCACCCTGTAGCAGCAGAGGGCGGCCCCATTGCAGGCTGAGGGGGACACTGGATGGAAATCCACAGGCTTGCCTGGGCCGCCCGTGCCTCCCGCTTCCGCCCTCTCTATAGCCGCCCGCGCCAAGCCCCAGCCTGGCACCCTCCGCGCGCCCCACCGCACACCCGCCTCACGGGAGCCGGGAAACACAGAGATGTGCACCTCGAGTACCTAGGCTAGCAGAAACCAACCCTAGGACCGGCAAGGCGGAGATCGGAGCAAATACAGGGGCTCGGTGGGGCAGTTCCGCCTCCTCACTGCAGCCCCTAATCACACCGGGATTGCCTGCGGGGCGCAGGCTCACATGGAAACATGGATACTGTGAACCCGGGGCAGGAGAGCCCGCCCCCAGGACAGGCCCTTGTGGAGATGGGAGCAAACTGATCGACTCACCAGATGTAGTCCGCTCCCCTCGACGTCCCTGTACCCAGAGATCACCTCAGCTGCCTCCCAGGACCTGGCAGACAGGGAGAATTAAATCCCGCACACCTGGTGTAGCAGAGGCCACCCTGAGGCCAGGAGAGGGGGAGATGGTAGGAAAATGACCGAGTCGCCGATGCATCCCCCTTAGCTGCTGTGCCGCCTCCATATCTGCCCATGACCTCTTCCCCTAGCCTTACCATGCGTGCTCCCAGGAGCAGGCTAAGTTCAAAGGCTTGAGCCCAACGAATTTGGGGGAGCGGAGGCCGCCCTCAGGCAAGGCAGTTAGGGACATGGGATAGAATCCTATTACTCGCCAGTGGCACAACTCTCCCAGGAGAACGCTTCTTAACCCGGTCCACAGACCGCACCCCACCTCTAGTGTGTCAGTCTGTCTGACTGCCTGCTTGACTGCCTGCCTATTGGAGGATGGGAGAGGCAAGCCTTTGTGTGTGCCCGTCTGTTTATCTAACGGAGGAGGAGGAGACTAGTATGTCTCTCTGCCTGCCTATCTAACTATCTATCTATATATCTATTAATCTACCTAACTATCTATCTATCTAAAGGAGGCAAACCTGTAGGCTAGTGTGCCGTTTTATTTGTCTGTGTATTGGAGGATTAGGTTAGTGTGTCTATCTACATAAATACCAATTTGAAGAACAGGAGGATGCTACCGTGTATGTGTGTGTGTGTGTGTCTGTGTGTGTGTGTGTGTGAGCGCGGGTCTGTGTATCAATGTACCTGAAAGTAGAGTGGGGGGATTCTACTGTATGTGTCTATCAGTCTATGTGTGCATCTAACGGAGGAGGAGTAAGCTAGTATGTCTGTCTCTCTGTCTATGTATCACATATCTATATATGTACGTTTATCTAGTCGAGAAGAAGGAGGCTACAGTGTCTATCTCTCTGTCGCTCAGAGGCAGGGAAGACTAGTGTGTATGTCGGTCTGTGAGTCTATGATTGTGTCTGTATTATTATCTAATGGAGAAGAAGAAGGATTCCAAAGTGTCTGGCAATCAGTCTGTCTCTCTACAGGAGAACATAGAGGCTAGTGTGTGTATCGGTCAATCTCAGTGACTATCTTTCTGAAGGAGGAGGAGGAAGAGTCTATTACGTTTCTCTATCTATTATCTAATGGAGGAGGAGATTAGTGTGTCACACTCCCTGATTAATTGAGGAGAAGTAGGACGCCAGTGTGTGTATGTGTGTGTCTGTGGGTGTCTGCCTATGTATGTATGTGTCTGCCTATAGAATGCATGAGGAAGAGGAGGTTAGGATATGTGGCTGTTTCTAAGTGGAGGAAGAGGCTAGTGTGTCTGTCTGTCTATTTCTTTGTCTCTCTGTGTGTCTAATGGAGGAAGAATCCCAGTATTGGTGCCACTTGGGGGGGATGGCAATTGCCACCCTGAAGCAGCAGGGGGCGCCCCAACTACAGGCTGAGGGGGACACCGGATAGAAACCCACAGGCTTGCCTGGGCAGCCCATGCCTCCTGCTTCTGCCCTCTCTGTTTCCGCCACGGCCCCGCCCCAGCCCCGCCCCCGCCACGCCCACAGGCCACCCCTGCCCGCCTCCCGGGAGCCGGGAAACGCAAAGATGTGCACCTCGTGTACCTAGGGTAGCAGAGATCAACCCTAGAAACGGCCAAGGGGGAGATCTGAGCAATAACAGGGGCTCGGTGGGGCAGCCCCGACTACTCGCTGCAGCCCCTGATCGCACCGCGCCTGCCTCCAGGGCGGACGCTGACATGGAAACATGCATACGGTGAACCTGGGGCAGGAGAGGCCGCCCCCAGGCCAGGCCGTTGTGGAGATGGGAGCCAACTGATCGGCTGATCAGAGGCAGTCCGCTCCCCACCACGTCCCTGTCCTCTGAAGTCACCTCACCAGCATCCCAGGACCTGGCTGGCAAGGAGAACTAAATCCCGGAAACCTGGCTTAGCAGAGGCCGCCCCGAGGGCAGAAGAGGTGGAGTTGGGAGGAAAATGACCAAGCCGCCGAGGCATCCCCATTTGCTGCTGTGCCGCCTCCGCCTCTGCTGCCGACCTCTTCCCCTGAGCTCACCACGCCCGCTCCCAGCAGCAGGGAGACTTCAAAGGTTTGAGTCCGGTGAACTTGGGGGAGCGGATGCCAACCCCAGGCAAGGCAGCTAGGGACATGCAAAAATATCCTCTGGCTCGCCAAGGGCACCCTATTCCCCGGTCGCCGCCGTCGAACCCCTTCCCCATACCGCATATCTCTACTTTGTCTGTCTGTCTGACTAACTGCCTGAAAGCCTATATATTCGAGAATGGAAGAGGTTAGTCTACGTGTCTGTCTCTCGTTTTACCTAACGGAGGAGAATCCGACGACTATGTTTCTCTATTTGCCTGTATATCTGTCTGTCTGTCTGTCTGTCTGTCTATCTATCTATCTATCTATCTATCTATCTATCTATCTATCCATCCATCCATCTAGTGGAGGCATAGCAGTAGCCACGTGTGACTGTTTACTTGTGTGACTGTTGGAGTTGGAGGTTAGTTTGTATATCAACATATCTACCTATTGGAAGAAGAGAAGGAGGCGTGTGTGTGTGTGTGTGTGTGTGTGTGTGTGTGTGTTTGTGTGTGTGTCTGTCTATGTATTTGTCTCTCTGTCTTTCCATTTGAGGATGGCTCTCAGTATTTGACTCACCTGGAGCGATGGCAATTGGCACCCTGTGGCAGCAGGGGGCACCCCAGAGCAGGCTTAATTTGCCACAGAGTGGAAACTCACAGGCCTGCCTGGCCACCGGTTGCCCCCAGCTTCTGCGTTTCCTGTAGCCGCCACCGCACCGCCCCATCCCCGCCCCTTCACCACCCCTCTCCTGCCTCCCGGGATCAGGCCAAAACATGAGCTTAACCTTTTTTATCAGGGTACCAGAGAGGGACCCCAGGAACGGCCAATGAGGAAATGGGAGCTGATACAGGGTCTGGGTGGTGCAGCCCCGCCTCCTCACTGCAGCCTCTGACCATAGAATGCCTTTCTCCAGGGGGCAGGTGGACCTGGAAACATGCATTCTGTGAACCTTGGCAGGAGATTCCGCCCCCAGCCCAAGCCCCTTTAGAGATGTGTGTGAACTGATCGTCTCAGCCTGGGCAGTCCACTGCCTGCTACGTATCTGTCCCCTGAACTCACCTCACCATCATCCCATAACCTGGCTGACAAGGAGACTTAACTCCCACAAACCTGGGGAGTAGATGCTGCCCAGAGCCCAGGAGAAGGGGAGATGGGAGCAAAATGACCAAGTCGCCGAAGCATGCCCCTTAGCTGCTGTGCTTCCTCTCCTCTGCCCCCTACCTCTTCCCAGGCCCTCACCACGCCTTCGCCCGGGGAGCAGGCCCGGGGGCAGGTGGGCAGAATCCTATGAATCTGGAGGAGTTGAGGCCCCCCAGGCAAGGCAGCTAGGGACAAGGGAGAAAATTCTCTGTCTTGCCAGGGGCATCCTAATTCCCTGTCACCGCCGCCGACCCCAACCCAGACCGCACCCCGCCTCTAGTGAGTCTGTGTGTCTGACTTCCAGCCTGACTGTCTATCTATTGGAGGATGGGAGAGGCTAGCCTATGTGTTTATCTCTCTGTTTATCTAACGGAGGAGGAAGAGACTAGAATGTCTATCTCCTTGCCTGCATATATATCTATGTATCTCTCTATGTATCTCTCTATGTATCTCTCTATCTCTCTCTCTCTCTCTCTATCTATCTATCTATCTATCTATCTATCTATCTATATATCTATCTATCAATCTATCTATCTATTTATCTAGGTGAGGCATAGGAGTAGGCTAGTGTGTCATTTATTTTTTTGTCTGTTGAAGGAGGAGGTTAATGTATCTGTCTACCTATCTACCTATTTGAGCAAGCGGAGGAGGGCAATGTGTGTGCGTGTGCGTGTTTCCGTGCGGGTCTGTGTACTATGTATCTGTAAGTAAAGGGGGAGGAGGCTACTGTGTCAGTCTATGAGTCTTTATATGCGTCTAATGGAGGAGGAGAAGGCTAGTATGTCTGTCTGTGTGTCTGTTTATGTATAAGATATCCAAGTATGAAATTATATCTAATCGAGAAGAAGGAGGAGGCCCGTGTGTCTGGCTATCTGTGTGTCTCTCTAGCAGGTGTAGGTAGAGGCTTGTGTGTGTATCCATCAATCTCACTGACTATGTATCTAATGGAGGAAGATAAAAAGTCTATTAAGTTTGTCTAAGTATTATCTAATGGAGGAGGAGATTAGTGTGTCTATGAACCTGCGTAATTTATGACCAGGAGGAGGCTAGAGTGTGTGTGTGTGGGGGGGGGGGGTGCGTGTGTGTTTGTGTCTGAGTATGTATGTATCTGTCTAACAATTTAATGGATGAAGAGCTTTAGGTTAGGATATATGGCTGTTTCTGAATGGAGGAAGAGGCTAGTGAGTCTGTGTGTCTATTTATTTGTCTCTCTGTGTGTCTAAAGGAGGAAGAATCCCAGTATTCGTGCCACTTGGGGGGATGGCAATTGCCACCCTGAAGCAGCAGGGGGCGCCCCAACTACAGGCTGAGGGGGACACTGGATAGAAACCCACAGGCTTGCCTGGGCAGCCCATGCCTCCTGCTTCTGCCCTCTCTGTTTCCGCCACGGCCCCGCCCCGGCCCCGCCCCCGCCACGCCCACAGGCCACCCCTGCCCGCCTCCCGGGAGCCGGGAAACGCCAAGATGTGCACCTCGTGCACCTAGGGTAGCAGAGATCAACCCTATAACCGGCCAAGGGGGAGATCTGAGCAATAACAGGGGCTCGGTGGGGCAGCCCCGACTACTCGCTGCAGCCCCTGATCGCACCGCGCCTGCCTCCAGGGCGGACGCTGACATGGAAACATGCATACGGTGAACCTGGGGCAGGAGAGGCCGCCCCCAGGCCAGGCCGTTGTGGAGATGGGAGCCAACTGATCGGCTGATCAGAGGCAGTCCGCTCCCCACCACGTCCCTGTCCTCTGAAGTCACCTCACCAGCATCCCAGGACCTGGCTGACAAGGAGAACTAAATCCCGGAAACCTGGGTTAGCAGAGGCCGCCCCGAGGGCAGAAGAGGTGGAGCTGGGAGGAAAATGACCAAGCCGCCGAGGCATCCCCGTTTGCTGCTGTGCCGCCTCCACCTCTGCTGCCGACCTCTTCCCCTGAGCTCACCACACCCGCTCCCAGCAGCAGGGAGACTTCAAAGGTTTGAGTCCGGTGAACTTGGGGGAGCGGATGCCAACCCCAGGCAAGGCAGCTAGGGACATGCAAAAATATCCTCTGGCTCGCCAAGGGCACCCTATTCCCCGGTCGCCGCCGTCGAACCCCTTCCCCATACCGCATATCTCTACTTTGTCTGTCTGTCTGTCTGTATATCTATCTATCTATCTATCTATCTATCTATCTATCTATCTATCCATCCATCCATCTAGTGGAGGCATAGCAGTAGCCACGTGTGACTGTTTACTTGTGTGACTGTTGGAGTTGGAGGTTAGTTTTTATATCAACGTATCTACCTATTGGAGGAAGAGAAGGAGGCGTGTGTGTGTGTGTGTGTGTGTGTGTGGGTGTGTGTGTGTGTGTGTGTTTGTGTGTGTGTCTTTCTATGTATTTGTCTCTCTGTCTTTCCATTTGAGGATGGCTCTCAGTATTTGACTCACCTGGAGCGATGGCAATTGGCACCCTGTGGCAGCAGGGGGCACCCCAGAGCAGGCTTAATTTGCCACAGAGTGGAAATTCACAGGCCTGCCTGGCCACCCGTTGCCCCCAGCTTCTGCGTTTCCTGTAGCCGCCACCGCACCGTCCCATCCCCGCCCCTTCACCACCCCTCTCCTGCCTCCCGGGATCAGGCCAAAACATGAGCTTAACCTTTTTTATCAGGGTACCAGAGAGGGACCCCAGGAACGGCCAATGAGGAAATGGGAGCTGATACAGGGTCTGGGTGGTGCAGCCCCGCCTCCTCACTGCAGCCTCTGACCATAGAATGCCTTTCTCCAGGGGGCAGGTGGACCTGGAAACATGCATTCTGTGAACCTTGGCAGGAGATTCCGCCCCCAGCCCAAGCCCCTTTAGAGATGTGTGTGAACTGATCGTCTCAGCCTGGGCAGTCCACTGCCTGCTACGTATCTGTCCCCTGAACTCACCTCACCATCATCCCATAACCTGGCTGACAAGGAGACTTAACTCCCACAAACCTGGGGAGTAGATGCTGCCCAGAGCCCAGGAGAAGGGGAGATGGGAGCAAAATGACCAAGTCGCCGAAGCATGCCCCTTAGCTGCTGTGCTTCCTCTCCTCTGCCCCCTACCACTTCCCAGGCCCTCACCACGACTTCGCCCGGGGAGCAGGCCCGGGGACAGGTGGGCAGAATCCTATGAATCTGGAGGAGTTGAGGCCCCCCAGGCAAGGCAGCTAGGGACAAGGGAGAAAATTCTCTGTCTTGCCAGGGGCATCCTAATTCCCTGTCACCGCCGCCGACCCCAACCCAGACCGCACCCCGCCTCTAGTGAGTCTGTGTGTCTGACTTCCAGCCTGACTGTCTATTTATTGGAGGATGGGAGAGGCTAGTCTATGTGTTTATCTCTCTGTTTATCTAACGGAGGAGGAGGAGACTAGCATGTCTATCTCCTTGCCTGCATATATATCTATGTATCTCTCTATGTATCTCTCTATGTAACTCTCTATCTCTCTCTCTATGTATCTCTCTATCTCTCTCTCTATCTCTCTCTCTCTCTATCTCTCTCTCTCTCTATCTATCTATCTATCTATCTATCTATCTATCTATCTATCTATCCATCTAGTGGAGGCATAGCAGTTGTCACGTGTGACTTTTTACTTGTGTGACTGTTGGAGGAGGAGGTTAGTTTGTATATCAACGTATCTACCTATTGGAGGAAGAGAAGGAGGCTAGTGTGTGTGTGTGTGTGTGTGTGTGTGTGTGTGAGTCTGTCTGTCTGTCTGTCTATGTATTTGTCTCTCTGTCTTTCTAATGGAGGTTGGCTCTCAGTATTTGACTCACCTGGAGGGATGGCAAGTGCCACCCTGTAGCAGCAGAGGGCGGCCCCATTGCAGGCTGAGGGGGACACTGGATGGAAATCCACAGGCTTGCCTGGGCCGCCCGTGCCTCCCGCTTCCGCCCTCTCTATAGCCGCCCGCGCCAAGCCCCAGCCTGGCACCCTCCGCGCGCCCCACCGCACACCCGCCTCACGGGAGCCGGGAAACACAGAGATGTGCACCTCGAGTACCTAGGCTAGCAGAAACCAACCCTAGGACCGGCAAGGCGGAGATCGGAGCAAATACAGGGGCTCGGTGGGGCAGTTCCGCCTCCTCACTGCAGCCCCTAATCACACCGGGATTGCCTGCGGGGCGCAGGCTCACATGGAAACATGGATACTGTGAACCCGGGGCAGGAGAGCCCGCCCCCAGGACAGGCCCTTGTGGAGATGGGAGCAAACTGATCGACTCACCAGATGTAGTCCGCTCCCCTCGACGTCCCTGTACCCAGAGATCACCTCAGCTGCCTCCCAGGACCTGGCAGACAGGGAGAATTAAATCCCGCACACCTGGTGTAGCAGAGGCCACCCTGAGGCCAGGAGAGGGGGAGATGGTAGGAAAATGACCGAGTCGCCGATGCATCCCCCTTAGCTGCTGTGCCGCCTCCATATCTGCCCATGACCTCTTCCCCTAGCCTTACCATGCGTGCTCCCAGGAGCAGGCTAAGTTCAAAGGCTTGAGCCCAACGAATTTGGGGGAGCGGAGGCCGCCCTCAGGCAAGGCAGTTAGGGACATGGGATAGAATCCTATTACTCGCCAGTGGCACAACTCTCCCAGGAGAACGCTTCTTAACCCGGTCCACAGACCGCACCCCACCTCTAGTGTGTCAGTCTGTCTGACTGCCTGCTTGACTGCCTGCCTATTGGAGGATGGGAGAGGCAAGCCTTTGTGTGTGCCCGTCTGTTTATCTAACGGAGGAGGAGGAGACTAGTATGTCTCTCTGCCTGCCTATCTAACTATCTATCTATATATCTATTAATCTACCTAACTATCTATCTATCTAAAGGAGGCAAACCTGTAGGCTAGTGTGCCGTTTTATTTGTCTGTGTATTGGAGGATTAGGTTAGTGTGTCTATCTACATAAATACCAATTTGAAGAACAGGAGGATGCTACCGTGTATGTGTGTGTGTGTGTGTCTGTGTGTGTGTGTGTGTGAGCGCGGGTCTGTGTATCAATGTACCTGAAAGTAGAGTGGGGGGATTCTACTGTATGTGTCTATCAGTCTATGTGTGCATCTAACGGAGGAGGAGTAAGCTAGTATGTCTGTCTCTCTGTCTATGTATCACATATCTATATATGTACGTTTATCTAGTCGAGAAGAAGGAGGCTACAGTGTCTATCTCTCTGTCGCTCAGAGGCAGGGAAGACTAGTGTGTATGTCGGTCTGTGAGTCTATGATTGTGTCTGTATTATTATCTAATGGAGAAGAAGAAGGATTCCAAAGTGTCTGGCAATCAGTCTGTCTCTCTACAGGAGAACATAGAGGCTAGTGTGTGTATCGGTCAATCTCAGTGACTATCTTTCTGAAGGAGGAGGAGGAAGAGTCTATTACGTTTCTCTATCTATTATCTAATGGAGGAGGAGATTAGTGTGTCACACTCCCTGATTAATTGAGGAGAAGTAGGACGCCAGTGTGTGTATGTGTGTGTCTGTGGGTGTCTGCCTATGTATGTATGTGTCTGCCTATAGAATGCATGAGGAAGAGGAGGTTAGGATATGTGGCTGTTTCTAAGTGGAGGAAGAGGCTAGTGTGTCTGTCTGTCTATTTCTTTGTCTCTCTGTGTGTCTAATGGAGGAAGAATCCCAGTATTGGTGCCACTTGGGGGGGATGGCAATTGCCACCCTGAAGCAGCAGGGGGCGCCCCAACTACAGGCTGAGGGGGACACCGGATAGAAACCCACAGGCTTGCCTGGGCAGCCCATGCCTCCTGCTTCTGCCCTCTCTGTTTCCGCCACGGCCCCGCCCCAGCCCCGCCCCCGCCACGCCCACAGGCCACCCCTGCCCGCCTCCCGGGAGCCGGGAAACGCAAAGATGTGCACCTCGTGTACCTAGGGTAGCAGAGATCAACCCTAGAAACGGCCAAGGGGGAGATCTGAGCAATAACAGGGGCTCGGTGGGGCAGCCCCGACTACTCGCTGCAGCCCCTGATCGCACCGCGCCTGCCTCCAGGGCGGACGCTGACATGGAAACATGCATACGGTGAACCTGGGGCAGGAGAGGCCGCCCCCAGGCCAGGCCGTTGTGGAGATGGGAGCCAACTGATCGGCTGATCAGAGGCAGTCCGCTCCCCACCACGTCCCTGTCCTCTGAAGTCACCTCACCAGCATCCCAGGACCTGGCTGGCAAGGAGAACTAAATCCCGGAAACCTGGCTTAGCAGAGGCCGCCCCGAGGGCAGAAGAGGTGGAGTTGGGAGGAAAATGACCAAGCCGCCGAGGCATCCCCATTTGCTGCTGTGCCGCCTCCGCCTCTGCTGCCGACCTCTTCCCCTGAGCTCACCACGCCCGCTCCCAGCAGCAGGGAGACTTCAAAGGTTTGAGTCCGGTGAACTTGGGGGAGCGGATGCCAACCCCAGGCAAGGCAGCTAGGGACATGCAAAAATATCCTCTGGCTCGCCAAGGGCACCCTATTCCCCGGTCGCCGCCGTCGAACCCCTTCCCCATACCGCATATCTCTACTTTGTCTGTCTGTCTGACTAACTGCCTGAAAGCCTATATATTCGAGAATGGAAGAGGTTAGTCTACGTGTCTGTCTCTCGTTTTACCTAACGGAGGAGAATCCGACGACTATGTTTCTCTATTTGCCTGTATATCTGTCTGTCTGTCTGTCTGTCTGTCTATCTATCTATCTATCTATCTATTTATCTATCTATCTATCTATCTATCTATCTATCCATCCATCCATCTAGTGGAGGCATAGCAGTAGCCACGTGTGACTGTTTACTTGTGTGACTGTTGGAGTTGGAGGTTAGTTTGTATATCAACATATCTACCTATTGGAAGAAGAGAAGGAGGCGTGTGTGTGTGTGTGTGTGTGTGTGTGTGTGTGTGTTTGTGTGTGTGTCTGTCTATGTATTTGTCTCTCTGTCTTTCCATTTGAGGATGGCTCTCAGTATTTGACTCACCTGGAGCGATGGCAATTGGCACCCTGTGGCAGCAGGGGGCACCCCAGAGCAGGCTTAATTTGCCACAGAGTGGAAACTCACAGGCCTGCCTGGCCACCGGTTGCCCCCAGCTTCTGCGTTTCCTGTAGCCGCCACCGCACCGCCCCATCCCCGCCCCTTCACCACCCCTCTCCTGCCTCCCGGGATCAGGCCAAAACATGAGCTTAACCTTTTTTATCAGGGTACCAGAGAGGGACCCCAGGAACGGCCAATGAGGAAATGGGAGCTGATACAGGGTCTGGGTGGTGCAGCCCCGCCTCCTCACTGCAGCCTCTGACCATAGAATGCCTTTCTCCAGGGGGCAGGTGGACCTGGAAACATGCATTCTGTGAACCTTGGCAGGAGATTCCGCCCCCAGCCCAAGCCCCTTTAGAGATGTGTGTGAACTGATCGTCTCAGCCTGGGCAGTCCACTGCCTGCTACGTATCTGTCCCCTGAACTCACCTCACCATCATCCCATAACCTGGCTGACAAGGAGACTTAACTCCCACAAACCTGGGGAGTAGATGCTGCCCAGAGCCCAGGAGAAGGGGAGATGGGAGCAAAATGACCAAGTCGCCGAAGCATGCCCCTTAGCTGCTGTGCTTCCTCTCCTCTGCCCCCTACCTCTTCCCAGGCCCTCACCACGCCTTCGCCCGGGGAGCAGGCCCGGGGGCAGGTGGGCAGAATCCTATGAATCTGGAGGAGTTGAGGCCCCCCAGGCAAGGCAGCTAGGGACAAGGGAGAAAATTCTCTGTCTTGCCAGGGGCATCCTAATTCCCTGTCACCGCCGCCGACCCCAACCCAGACCGCACCCCGCCTCTAGTGAGTCTGTGTGTCTGACTTCCAGCCTGACTGTCTATCTATTGGAGGATGGGAGAGGCTAGCCTATGTGTTTATCTCTCTGTTTATCTAACGGAGGAGGAAGAGACTAGAATGTCTATCTCCTTGCCTGCATATATATCTATGTATCTCTCTATGTATCTCTCTATGTATCTCTCTATCTCTCTCTCTCTCTCTCTATCTATCTATCTATCTATCTATCTATCTATCTATCTATCTATCAATCTATCTATCTATTTATCTAGGTGAGGCATAGGAGTAGGCTAGTGTGTCATTTATTTTTTTGTCTGTTGAAGGAGGAGGTTAATGTATCTGTCTACCTATCTACCTATTTGAGCAAGCGGAGGAGGGCAATGTG
>NC_133019.1:23425099-23435099 GCF_048564905.1 Vicugna pacos
ACCCTGAAGCAGCAGGGGGCGCCCCAACTACAGGCTGAGGGGGACACCGGATAGAAACCCACAGGCTTGCCTGGGCAGCCCATGCCTCCTGCTTCTGCCCTCTCTGTTTCCGCCACGGCCCCGCCCCAGCCCCGCCCCCGCCACGCCCACAGGCCACCCCTGCCCGCCTCCCGGGAGCCGGGAAACGCAAAGATGTGCACCTCGTGTACCTAGGGTAGCAGAGATCAACCCTAGAAACGGCCAAGGGGGAGATCTGAGCAATAACAGGGGCTCGGTGGGGCAGCCCCGACTACTCGCTGCAGCCCCTGATCGCACCGCGCCTGCCTCCAGGGCGGACGCTGACATGGAAACATGCATACGGTGAACCTGGGGCAGGAGAGGCCGCCCCCAGGCCAGGCCGTTGTGGAGATGGGAGCCAACTGATCGGCTGATCAGAGGCAGTCCGCTCCCCACCACGTCCCTGTCCTCTGAAGTCACCTCACCAGCATCCCAGGACCTGGCTGGCAAGGAGAACTAAATCCCGGAAACCTGGCTTAGCAGAGGCCGCCCCGAGGGCAGAAGAGGTGGAGTTGGGAGGAAAATGACCAAGCCGCCGAGGCATCCCCATTTGCTGCTGTGCCGCCTCCGCCTCTGCTGCCGACCTCTTCCCCTGAGCTCACCACGCCCGCTCCCAGCAGCAGGGAGACTTCAAAGGTTTGAGTCCGGTGAACTTGGGGGAGCGGATGCCAACCCCAGGCAAGGCAGCTAGGGACATGCAAAAATATCCTCTGGCTCGCCAAGGGCACCCTATTCCCCGGTCGCCGCCGTCGAACCCCTTCCCCATACCGCATATCTCTACTTTGTCTGTCTGTCTGACTAACTGCCTGAAAGCCTATATATTCGAGAATGGAAGAGGTTAGTCTACGTGTCTGTCTCTCGTTTTACCTAACGGAGGAGAATCCGACGACTATGTTTCTCTATTTGCCTGTATATCTGTCTGTCTGTCTGTCTGTCTGTCTATCTATCTATCTATCTATCTATCTATCTATCTATCTATCTATCTATCTATCCATCCATCCATCTAGTGGAGGCATAGCAGTAGCCACGTGTGACTGTTTACTTGTGTGACTGTTGGAGTTGGAGGTTAGTTTGTATATCAACATATCTACCTATTGGAAGAAGAGAAGGAGGCGTGTGTGTGTGTGTGTGTGTGTGTGTGTGTGTGTGTTTGTGTGTGTGTCTGTCTATGTATTTGTCTCTCTGTCTTTCCATTTGAGGATGGCTCTCAGTATTTGACTCACCTGGAGCGATGGCAATTGGCACCCTGTGGCAGCAGGGGGCACCCCAGAGCAGGCTTAATTTGCCACAGAGTGGAAACTCACAGGCCTGCCTGGCCACCGGTTGCCCCCAGCTTCTGCGTTTCCTGTAGCCGCCACCGCACCGCCCCATCCCCGCCCCTTCACCACCCCTCTCCTGCCTCCCGGGATCAGGCCAAAACATGAGCTTAACCTTTTTTATCAGGGTACCAGAGAGGGACCCCAGGAACGGCCAATGAGGAAATGGGAGCTGATACAGGGTCTGGGTGGTGCAGCCCCGCCTCCTCACTGCAGCCTCTGACCATAGAATGCCTTTCTCCAGGGGGCAGGTGGACCTGGAAACATGCATTCTGTGAACCTTGGCAGGAGATTCCGCCCCCAGCCCAAGCCCCTTTAGAGATGTGTGTGAACTGATCGTCTCAGCCTGGGCAGTCCACTGCCTGCTACGTATCTGTCCCCTGAACTCACCTCACCATCATCCCATAACCTGGCTGACAAGGAGACTTAACTCCCACAAACCTGGGGAGTAGATGCTGCCCAGAGCCCAGGAGAAGGGGAGATGGGAGCAAAATGACCAAGTCGCCGAAGCATGCCCCTTAGCTGCTGTGCTTCCTCTCCTCTGCCCCCTACCTCTTCCCAGGCCCTCACCACGCCTTCGCCCGGGGAGCAGGCCCGGGGGCAGGTGGGCAGAATCCTATGAATCTGGAGGAGTTGAGGCCCCCCAGGCAAGGCAGCTAGGGACAAGGGAGAAAATTCTCTGTCTTGCCAGGGGCATCCTAATTCCCTGTCACCGCCGCCGACCCCAACCCAGACCGCACCCCGCCTCTAGTGAGTCTGTGTGTCTGACTTCCAGCCTGACTGTCTATCTATTGGAGGATGGGAGAGGCTAGCCTATGTGTTTATCTCTCTGTTTATCTAACGGAGGAGGAAGAGACTAGAATGTCTATCTCCTTGCCTGCATATATATCTATGTATCTCTCTATGTATCTCTCTATGTATCTCTCTATGTATCTCTCTATCTCTCTCTCTCTCTCTCTATCTATCTATCTATCTATCTATCTATCTATCTATCTATCTATCAATCTATCTATCTATTTATCTAGGTGAGGCATAGGAGTAGGCTAGTGTGTCATTTATTTTTTTGTCTGTTGAAGGAGGAGGTTAATGTATCTGTCTACCTATCTACCTATTTGAGCAAGCGGAGGAGGGCAATGTGTGTGCGTGTGCGTGTTTCCGTGCGGGTCTGTGTACTATGTATCTGTAAGTAAAGGGGGAGGAGGCTACTGTGTCAGTCTATGAGTCTTTATATGCGTCTAATGGAGGAGGAGAAGGCTAGTATGTCTGTCTGTGTGTCTGTTTATGTATAAGATATCCAAGTATGAAATTATATCTAATCGAGAAGAAGGAGGAGGCCCGTGTGTCTGGCTATCTGTGTGTCTCTCTAGCAGGTGTAGGTAGAGGCTTGTGTGTGTATCCATCAATCTCACTGACTATGTATCTAATGGAGGAAGATAAAAAGTCTATTAAGTTTGTCTAAGTATTATCTAATGGAGGAGGAGATTAGTGTGTCTATGAACCTGCGTAATTTATGACCAGGAGGAGGCTAGAGTGTGTTTGTGTGTGGGGGGGGGGTGCGTGTGTGTTTGTGTCTGAGTATGTATGTATCTGTCTAACAATTTAATGGATGAAGAGCTTTAGGTTAGGATATATGGCTGTTTCTGAATGGAGGAAGAGGCTAGTGAGTCTGTGTGTCTATTTATTTGTCTCTCTGTGTGTCTAAAGGAGGAAGAATCCCAGTATTCGTGCCACTTGGGGGGATGGCAATTGCCACCCTGAAGCAGCAGGGGGCGCCCCAACTACAGGCTGAGGGGGACACTGGATAGAAACCCACAGGCTTGCCTGGGCAGCCCATGCCTCCTGCTTCTGCCCTCTCTGTTTCCGCCACGGCCCCGCCCCGGCCCCGCCCCCGCCACGCCCACAGGCCACCCCTGCCCGCCTCCCGGGAGCCGGGAAACGCCAAGATGTGCACCTCGTGCACCTAGGGTAGCAGAGATCAACCCTATAACCGGCCAAGGGGGAGATCTGAGCAATAACAGGGGCTCGGTGGGGCAGCCCCGACTACTCACTGCAGCCCCTGATCGCACCGCGCCTGCCTCCAGGGCGGACGCTGACATGGAAACATGCATACGGTGAACCTGGGGCAGGAGAGGCCGCCCCCAGGCCAGGCCGTTGTGGAGATGGGAGCCAACTGATCGGCTGATCAGAGGCAGTCCGCTCCCCACCACGTCCCTGTCCTCTGAAGTCACCTCACCAGCATCCCAGGACCTGGCTGACAAGGAGAACTAAATCCCGGAAACCTGGGTTAGCAGAGGCCGCCCCGAGGGCAGAAGAGGTGGAGCTGGGAGGAAAATGACCAAGCCGCCGAGGCATCCCCGTTTGCTGCTGTGCCGCCTCCACCTCTGCTGCCGACCTCTTCCCCTGAGCTCACCACACCCGCTCCCAGCAGCAGGGAGACTTCAAAGGTTTGAGTCCGGTGAACTTGGGGGAGCGGATGCCAACCCCAGGCAAGGCAGCTAGGGACATGCAAAAATATCCTCTGGCTCGCCAAGGGCACCCTATTCCCCGGTCGCCGCCGTCGAACCCCTTCCCCATACCGCATATCTCTACTTTGTCTGTCTGTCTGTCTGTATATCTATCTATCTATCTATCTATCTATCTATCTATCTATCTATCTATCCATCCATCCATCTAGTGGAGGCATAGCAGTAGCCACGTGTGACTGTTTACTTGTGTGACTGTTGGAGTTGGAGGTTAGTTTGTATATCAACGTATCTACCTATTGGAGGAAGAGAAGGAGGCGTGTGTGTGTGTGTGTGTGTGTGTGTGGGTGTGTGTGTGTGTGTGTGTTTGTGTGTGTGTCTGTCTATGTATTTGTCTCTCTGTCTTTCCATTTGAGGTTGGCTCTCAGTATTTGACTCACCTGGAGCGATGGCAATTGGCACCCTGTGGCAGCAGGGGGCACCCCAGAGCAGGCTTAATTTGCCACAGAGTGGAAATTCACAGGCCTGCCTGGCCACCCGTTGCCCCCAGCTTCTGCGTTTCCTGTAGCCGCCACCGCACCGTCCCATCCCCGCCCCTTCACCACCCCTCTCCTGCCTCCCGGGATCAGGCCAAAACATGAGCTTAACCTTTTTTATCAGGGTACCAGAGAGGGACCCCAGGAACGGCCAATGAGGAAATGGGAGCTGATACAGGGTCTGGGTGGTGCAGCCCCGCCTCCTCACTGCAGCCTCTGACCATAGAATGCCTTTCTCCAGGGGGCAGGTGGACCTGGAAACATGCATTCTGTGAACCTTGGCAGGAGATTCCGCCCCCAGCCCAAGCCCCTTTAGAGATGTGTGTGAACTGATCGTCTCAGCCTGGGCAGTCCACTGCCTGCTACGTATCTGTCCCCTGAACTCACCTCACCATCATCCCATAACCTGGCTGACAAGGAGACTTAACTCCCACAAACCTGGGGAGTAGATGCTGCCCAGAGCCCAGGAGAAGGGGAGATGGGAGCAAAATGACCAAGTCGCCGAAGCATGCCCCTTAGCTGCTGTGCTTCCTCTCCTCTGCCCCCTACCACTTCCCAGGCCCTCACCACGACTTCGCCCGGGGAGCAGGCCCGGGGACAGGTGGGCAGAATCCTATGAATCTGGAGGAGTTGAGGCCCCCCAGGCAAGGCAGCTAGGGACAAGGGAGAAAATTCTCTGTCTTGCCAGGGGCATCCTAATTCCCTGTCACCGCCGCCGACCCCAACCCAGACCGCACCCCGCCTCTAGTGAGTCTGTGTGTCTGACTTCCAGCCTGACTGTCTATTTATTGGAGGATGGGAGAGGCTAGTCTATGTGTTTATCTCTCTGTTTATCTAACGGAGGAGGAGGAGACTAGCATGTCTATCTCCTTGCCTGCATATATATCTATGTATCTCTCTATGTATCTCTCTATGTAACTCTCTATCTCTCTCTCTATGTATCTCTCTATCTCTCTCTCTATCTCTCTCTCTCTCTATCTCTCTCTCTCTCTATCTATCTATCTATCTATCTATCTATCTATCTATCTATCCATCTAGTGGAGGCATAGCAGTTGTCACGTGTGACTTTTTACTTGTGTGACTGTTGGAGGAGGAGGTTAGTTTGTATATCAACGTATCTACCTATTGGAGGAAGAGAAGGAGGCTAGTGTGTGTGTGTGTGTGTGTGTGTGTGTGTGTGAGTCTGTCTGTCTGTCTGTCTATGTATTTGTCTCTCTGTCTTTCTAATGGAGGTTGGCTCTCAGTATTTGACTCACCTGGAGGGATGGCAAGTGCCACCCTGTAGCAGCAGAGGGCGGCCCCATTGCAGGCTGAGGGGGACACTGGATGGAAATCCACAGGCTTGCCTGGGCCGCCCGTGCCTCCCGCTTCCGCCCTCTCTATAGCCGCCCGCGCCAAGCCCCAGCCTGGCACCCTCCGCGCGCCCCACCGCACACCCGCCTCACGGGAGCCGGGAAACACAGAGATGTGCACCTCGAGTACCTAGGCTAGCAGAAACCAACCCTAGGACCGGCAAGGCGGAGATCGGAGCAAATACAGGGGCTCGGTGGGGCAGTTCCGCCTCCTCACTGCAGCCCCTAATCACACCGGGATTGCCTGCGGGGCGCAGGCTCACATGGAAACATGGATACTGTGAACCCGGGGCAGGAGAGCCCGCCCCCAGGACAGGCCCTTGTGGAGATGGGAGCAAACTGATCGACTCACCAGATGTAGTCCGCTCCCCTCGACGTCCCTGTACCCAGAGATCACCTCAGCTGCCTCCCAGGACCTGGCAGACAGGGAGAATTAAATCCCGCACACCTGGTGTAGCAGAGGCCACCCTGAGGCCAGGAGAGGGGGAGATGGTAGGAAAATGACCGAGTCGCCGATGCATCCCCCTTAGCTGCTGTGCCGCCTCCATATCTGCCCATGACCTCTTCCCCTAGCCTTACCATGCGTGCTCCCAGGAGCAGGCTAAGTTCAAAGGCTTGAGCCCAACGAATTTGGGGGAGCGGAGGCCGCCCTCAGGCAAGGCAGTTAGGGACATGGGATAGAATCCTATTACTCGCCAGTGGCACAACTCTCCCAGGAGAACGCTTCTTAACCCGGTCCACAGACCGCACCCCACCTCTAGTGTGTCAGTCTGTCTGACTGCCTGCTTGACTGCCTGCCTATTGGAGGATGGGAGAGGCAAGCCTTTGTGTGTGCCCGTCTGTTTATCTAACGGAGGAGGAGGAGACTAGTATGTCTCTCTGCCTGCCTATCTAACTATCTATCTATATATCTATTAATCTACCTAACTATCTATCTATCTAAAGGAGGCAAACCTGTAGGCTAGTGTGCCGTTTTATTTGTCTGTGTATTGGAGGATTAGGTTAGTGTGTCTATCTACATAAATACCAATTTGAAGAACAGGAGGATGCTACCGTGTATGTGTGTGTGTGTGTGTCTGTGTGTGTGTGTGTGTGAGCGCGGGTCTGTGTATCAATGTACCTGAAAGTAGAGTGGGGGGATTCTACTGTATGTGTCTATCAGTCTATGTGTGCATCTAACGGAGGAGGAGTAAGCTAGTATGTCTGTCTCTCTGTCTATGTATCACATATCTATATATGTACGTTTATCTAGTCGAGAAGAAGGAGGCTACAGTGTCTATCTCTCTGTCGCTCAGAGGCAGGGAAGACTAGTGTGTATGTCGGTCTGTGAGTCTATGATTGTGTCTGTATTATTATCTAATGGAGAAGAAGAAGGATTCCAAAGTGTCTGGCAATCAGTCTGTCTCTCTACAGGAGAACATAGAGGCTAGTGTGTGTATCGGTCAATCTCAGTGACTATCTTTCTGAAGGAGGAGGAGGAAGAGTCTATTACGTTTCTCTATCTATTATCTAATGGAGGAGGAGATTAGTGTGTCACACTCCCTGATTAATTGAGGAGAAGTAGGACGCCAGTGTGTGTATGTGTGTGTCTGTGGGTGTCTGCCTATGTATGTATGTGTCTGCCTATAGAATGCATGAGGAAGAGGAGGTTAGGATATGTGGCTGTTTCTAAGTGGAGGAAGAGGCTAGTGTGTCTGTCTGTCTATTTCTTTGTCTCTCTGTGTGTCTAATGGAGGAAGAATCCCAGTATTGGTGCCACTTGGGGGGGATGGCAATTGCCACCCTGAAGCAGCAGGGGGCGCCCCAACTACAGGCTGAGGGGGACACCGGATAGAAACCCACAGGCTTGCCTGGGCAGCCCATGCCTCCTGCTTCTGCCCTCTCTGTTTCCGCCACGGCCCCGCCCCAGCCCCGCCCCCGCCACGCCCACAGGCCACCCCTGCCCGCCTCCCGGGAGCCGGGAAACGCAAAGATGTGCACCTCGTGTACCTAGGGTAGCAGAGATCAACCCTATAACCGGCCAAGGGGGAGATCTGAGCAATAACAGGGGCTCGGTGGGGCAGCCCCGACTACTCGCTGCAGCCCCTGATCGCACCGCGCCTGCCTCCAGGGCGGACGCTGACATGGAAACATGCATACGGTGAACCTGGGGCAGGAGAGGCCGCCCCCAGGCCAGGCCGTTGTGGAGATGGGAGCCAACTGATCGGCTGATCAGAGGCAGTCCGCTCCCCACCACGTCCCTGTCCTCTGAAGTCACCTCACCAGCATCCCAGGACCTGGCTGGCAAGGAGAACTAAATCCCGGAAACCTGGCTTAGCAGAGGCCGCCCCGAGGGCAGAAGAGGTGGAGTTGGGAGGAAAATGACCAAGCCGCCGAGGCATCCCCATTTGCTGCTGTGCCGCCTCCGCCTCTGCTGCCGACCTCTTCCCCTGAGCTCACCACGCCCGCTCCCAGCAGCAGGGAGACTTCAAAGGTTTGAGTCCGGTGAACTTGGGGGAGCGGATGCCAACCCCAGGCAAGGCAGCTAGGGACATGCAAAAATATCCTCTGGCTCGCCAAGGGCACCCTATTCCCCGGTCGCCGCCGTCGAACCCCTTCCCCATACCGCATATCTCTACTTTGTCTGTCTGTCTGACTAACTGCCTGAAAGCCTATATATTCGAGAATGGAAGAGGTTAGTCTACGTGTCTGTCTCTCGTTTTACCTAACGGAGGAGAATCCGACGACTATGTTTCTCTATTTGCCTGTATATCTGTCTGTCTGTCTGTCTGTCTGTCTATCTATCTATCTATCTATCTATCTATCTATCTATCTATCTATCTATCCATCCATCCATCTAGTGGAGGCATAGCAGTAGCCACGTGTGACTGTTTACTTGTGTGACTGTTGGAGTTGGAGGTTAGTTTGTATATCAACATATCTACCTATTGGAAGAAGAGAAGGAGGCGTGTGTGTGTGTGTGTGTGTGTGTGTGTGTGTGTTTGTGTGTGTGTCTGTCTATGTATTTGTCTCTCTGTCTTTCCATTTGAGGATGGCTCTCAGTATTTGACTCACCTGGAGCGATGGCAATTGGCACCCTGTGGCAGCAGGGGGCACCCCAGAGCAGGCTTAATTTGCCACAGAGTGGAAACTCACAGGCCTGCCTGGCCACCGGTTGCCCCCAGCTTCTGCGTTTCCTGTAGCCGCCACCGCACCGCCCCATCCCCGCCCCTTCACCACCCCTCTCCTGCCTCCCGGGATCAGGCCAAAACATGAGCTTAACCTTTTTTATCAGGGTACCAGAGAGGGACCCCAGGAACGGCCAATGAGGAAATGGGAGCTGATACAGGGTCTGGGTGGTGCAGCCCCGCCTCCTCACTGCAGCCTCTGACCATAGAATGCCTTTCTCCAGGGGGCAGGTGGACCTGGAAACATGCATTCTGTGAACCTTGGCAGGAGATTCCGCCCCCAGCCCAAGCCCCTTTAGAGATGTGTGTGAACTGATCGTCTCAGCCTGGGCAGTCCACTGCCTGCTACGTATCTGTCCCCTGAACTCACCTCACCATCATCCCATAACCTGGCTGACAAGGAGACTTAACTCCCACAAACCTGGGGAGTAGATGCTGCCCAGAGCCCAGGAGAAGGGGAGATGGGAGCAAAATGACCAAGTCGCCGAAGCATGCCCCTTAGCTGCTGTGCTTCCTCTCCTCTGCCCCCTACCTCTTCCCAGGCCCTCACCACGCCTTCGCCCGGGGAGCAGGCCCGGGGGCAGGTGGGCAGAATCCTATGAATCTGGAGGAGTTGAGGCCCCCCAGGCAAGGCAGCTAGGGACAAGGGAGAAAATTCTCTGTCTTGCCAGGGGCATCCTAATTCCCTGTCACCGCCGCCGACCCCAACCCAGACCGCACCCCGCCTCTAGTGAGTCTGTGTGTCTGACTTCCAGCCTGACTGTCTATCTATTGGAGGATGGGAGAGGCTAGCCTATGTGTTTATCTCTCTGTTTATCTAACGGAGGAGGAAGAGACTAGAATGTCTATCTCCTTGCCTGCATATATATCTATGTATCTCTCTATGTATCTCTCTATGTATCTCTCTATCTCTCTCTCTCTCTCTCTATCTATCTATCTATCTATCTATCTATCTATCTATCTATCTATCAATCTATCTATCTATTTATCTAGGTGAGGCATAGGAGTAGGCTAGTGTGTCATTTATTTTTTTGTCTGTTGAAGGAGGAGGTTAATGTATCTGTCTACCTATCTACCTATTTGAGCAAGCGGAGGAGGGCAATGTGTGTG
>NC_133019.1:23440099-23477599 GCF_048564905.1 Vicugna pacos
CAGGGGGCGCCCCAACTACAGGCTGAGGGGGACACCGGATAGAAACCCACAGGCTTGCCTGGGCAGCCCATGCCTCCTGCTTCTGCCCTCTCTGTTTCCGCCACGGCCCCGCCCCAGCCCCGCCCCCGCCACGCCCACAGGCCACCCCTGCCCGCCTCCCGGGAGCCGGGAAACGCAAAGATGTGCACCTCGTGTACCTAGGGTAGCAGAGATCAACCCTAGAAACGGCCAAGGGGGAGATCTGAGCAATAACAGGGGCTCGGTGGGGCAGCCCCGACTACTCGCTGCAGCCCCTGATCGCACCGCGCCTGCCTCCAGGGCGGACGCTGACATGGAAACATGCATACGGTGAACCTGGGGCAGGAGAGGCCGCCCCCAGGCCAGGCCGTTGTGGAGATGGGAGCCAACTGATCGGCTGATCAGAGGCAGTCCGCTCCCCACCACGTCCCTGTCCTCTGAAGTCACCTCACCAGCATCCCAGGACCTGGCTGGCAAGGAGAACTAAATCCCGGAAACCTGGCTTAGCAGAGGCCGCCCCGAGGGCAGAAGAGGTGGAGTTGGGAGGAAAATGACCAAGCCGCCGAGGCATCCCCATTTGCTGCTGTGCCGCATCCGCCTCTGCTGCCGACCTCTTCCCCTGAGCTCACCACGCCCGCTCCCAGCAGCAGGGAGACTTCAAAGGTTTGAGTCCGGTGAACTTGGGGGAGCGGATGCCAACCCCAGGCAAGGCAGCTAGGGACATGCAAAAATATCCTCTGGCTCGCCAAGGGCACCCTATTCCCCGGTCGCCGCCGGCGAACCCCTTCCCCATACCGCATATCTCTACTTTGTCTGTCTGTCTGACTACCTGCCTGAATGTCTATATATTGGAGAATGGAAGAGGCTAGTCTACGTGTCTGTCTCTCGTTTTACCTAGCGGAGTAGGAGCCGACGACTATGTTTCTCTATTTGCCTGTCTGTCTGTCTATCTATCTATCTATCTATCTATCTATCTATCTATCCATCTAGTGGAGGCATAGCAGTTGTCACGTGTGACTTTTTACTTGTGTGACTGTTGGAGGAGGAGGTTAGTTTGTATATCAACGTATCTACCTATTGGAGGAAGAGAAGGAGGCTAGTGTGTGTGTGTGTGTGTGTGTGTGTGTGTGTGTGTGTGTGTGTGAGTCTGTCTGTCTGTCTGTCTATGTATTTGTCTCTCTGTCTTTCTAATGGAGGTTGGCTCTCAGTATTTGACTCACCTGGAGGGATGGCAAGTGCCACCCTGTAGCAGCAGAGGGCGGCCCCATTGCAGGCTGAGGGGGACACTGCATGGAAATCCACAGGCTTGCCTGGGCCGCCCGTGCCTCCCGCTTCCGCCCTCTCTATAGCCGCCCGCGCCAAGCCCCAGCCTGGCACCCTCCGCGCGCCCCACCGCACACCCGCCTCACGGGAGCCGGGAAACACAGAGATGTGCACCTCGAGTACCTAGGCTAGCAGAAACCAACCCTAGGACCGGCAAGGCGGAGATCGGAGCAAATACAGGGGCTCGGTGGGGCAGTTCCGCCTCCTCACTGCAGCCCCTAATCACACCGGGATTGCCTGCGGGGCGCAGGCTCACATGGAAACATGGATACTGTGAACCCGGGGCAGGAGAGCCCGCCCCCAGGACAGGCCCTTGTGGAGATGGGAGCAAACTGATCGACTCACCAGATGTAGTCCGCTCCCCTCGACGTCCCTGTACCCAGAGATCACCTCAGCTGCCTCCCAGGACCTGGCAGACAGGGAGAATTAAATCCCGCACACCTGGTGTAGCAGAGGCCACCCTGAGGCCAGGAGAGGGGGAGATGGTAGGAAAATGACCGAGTCGCCGATGCATCCCCCTTAGCTGCTGTGCCGCCTCCATATCTGCCCATGACCTCTTCCCCTAGCCTTACCATGCGTGCTCCCAGGAGCAGGCTAAGTTCAAAGGCTTGAGCCCAACGAATTTGGGGGAGCGGAGGCCGCCCTCAGGCAAGGCAGTTAGGGACATGGGATAGAATCCTATTACTCGCCAGTGGCACAACTCTCCCAGGAGAACGCTTCTTAACCCGGTCCACAGACCGCACCCCACCTCTAGTGTGTCAGTCTGTCTGACTGCCTGCTTGACTGCCTGCCTATTGGAGGATGGGAGAGGCAAGCCTTTGTGTGTGCCCGTCTGTTTATCTAACGGAGGAGGAGGAGACTAGTATGTCTCTCTGCCTGCCTATCTAACTATCTATCTATATATCTATTAATCTACCTAACTATCTATCTATCTAAAGGAGGCAAACCTGTAGGCTAGTGTGCCGTTTTATTTGTCTGTGTATTGGAGGATTAGGTTAGTGTGTCTATCTACATAAATACCAATTTGAAGAACAGGAGGATGCTACCGTGTATGTGTGTGTGTGTGTGTCTGTGTGTGTGTGTGTGTGAGCGCGGGTCTGTGTATCAATGTACCTGAAAGTAGAGTGGGGGGATTCTACTGTATGTGTCTATCAGTCTATGTGTGCATCTAACGGAGGAGGAGTAAGCTAGTATGTCTGTCTCTCTGTCTATGTATCACATATCTATATATGTACGTTTATCTAGTCGAGAAGAAGGAGGCTACAGTGTCTATCTCTCTGTCGCTCAGAGGCAGGGAAGACTAGTGTGTATGTCGGTCTGTGAGTCTATGATTGTGTCTGTATTATTATCTAATGGAGAAGAAGAAGGATTCCAAAGTGTCTGGCAATCAGTCTGTCTCTCTACAGGAGAACATAGAGGCTAGTGTGTGTATCGGTCAATCTCAGTGACTATCTTTCTGAAGGAGGAGGAGGAAGAGTCTATTACGTTTCTCTATCTATTATCTAATGGAGGAGGAGATTAGTGTGTCACACTCCCTGATTAATTGAGGAGAAGTAGGACGCCAGTGTGTGTATGTGTGTGTCTGTGGGTGTCTGCCTATGTATGTATGTGTCTGCCTATAGAATGCATGAGGAAGAGGAGGTTAGGATATGTGGCTGTTTCTAAGTGGAGGAAGAGGCTAGTGTGTCTGTCTGTCTATTTCTTTGTCTCTCTGTGTGTCTAATGGAGGAAGAATCCCAGTATTGGTGCCACTTGGGGGGGATGGCAATTGCCACCCTGAAGCAGCAGGGGGCGCCCCAACTACAGGCTGAGGGGGACACCGGATAGAAACCCACAGGCTTGCCTGGGCAGCCCATGCCTCCTGCTTCTGCCCTCTCTGTTTCCGCCACGGCCCCGCCCCAGCCCCGCCCCCGCCACGCCCACAGGCCACCCCTGCCCGCCTCCCGGGAGCCGGGAAACGCAAAGATGTGCACCTCGTGTACCTAGGGTAGCAGAGATCAACCCTAGAAACGTCCAAGGGGGAGATCTGAGCAATAACAGGGGCTCGGTGGGGCAGCCCCGACTACTCGCTGCAGCCCCTGATCGCACCGCGCCTGCCTCCAGGGCGGACGCTGACATGGAAACATGCATACGGTGAACCTGGGGCAGGAGAGGCCGCCCCCAGGCCAGGCCGTTGTGGAGATGGGAGCCAACTGATCGGCTGATCAGAGGCAGTCCGCTCCCCACCACGTCCCTGTCCTCTGAAGTCACCTCACCAGCATCCCAGGACCTGGCTGGCAAGGAGAACTAAATCCCGGAAACCTGGCTTAGCAGAGGCCGCCCCGAGGGCACAAGAGGTGGAGTTGGGAGGAAAATGACCAAGCCGCCGAGGCATCCCCATTTGCTGCTGTGCCGCCTCCGCCTCTGCTGCCGACCTCTTCCCCTGAGCTCACCACGCCCGCTCCCAGCAGCAGGGAGACTTCAAAGGTTTGAGTCCGGTGAACTTGGGGGAGCGGATGCCAACCCCAGGCAAGGCAGCTAGGGACATGCAAAAATATCCTCTGGCTCGCCAAGGGCACCCTATTCCCCGGTCGCCGCCGTCGAACCCCTTCCCCATACCGCATATCTCTACTTTGTCTGTCTGTCTGACTACCTGCCTGAATGTCTATAAATTCGAGAATGGAAGAGGCTAGTCTACGTGTCTGTCTCTCGTTTTACCTAGCGGAGGAGGAGCCGACGACTATGTTTCTCCATTTGCCTGACTGTCTATCTATCTATCTATCTATCTATCTATCTATCTATCTATCTATCTATCTATCCATCTAGTGGAGGCATAGCAGTTGTCACGTGTGACTTTTTACTTGTGTGACTGTTGGAGGAGGAGGTTAGTTTGTATATCAACGTATCTACCTATTGGAGGAAAAGAAGGAGGCTAGTGTGTGTGTGTGTGTGTGTGTGTGTGTGTGTGTGTGTGTGTGAGTCTGTCTGTCTGTCTGTCTATGTATTTGTCTCTCTGTCTTTCTAATGGAGGTTGGCTCTCAGTATTTGACTCACCTGGAGGGATGGCAAGTGCCACCCTGTAGCAGCAGAGGGCGGCCCCATTGCAGGCTGAGGGGGACACTGGATGGAAATCCACAGGCTTGCCTGGGCCGCCCGTGCCTCCCGCTTCCGCCCTCTCTATAGCCGCCCGCGCCAAGCCCCAGCCTGGCACCCTCCGCGCGCCCCACCGCACACCCGCCTCACGGGAGCCGGGAAACACAGAGATGTGCACCTCGAGTACCTAGGCTAGCAGAAACCAACCCTAGGACCGGCAAGGCGGAGATCGGAGCAAATACAGGGGCTCGGTGGGGCAGTTCCGCCTCCTCACTGCAGCCCCTAATCACACCGGGATTGCCTGCGGGGCGCAGGCTCACATGGAAACATGGATACTGTGAACCCGGGGCAGGAGAGCCCGCCCCCAGGACAGGCCCTTGTGGAGATGGGAGCAAACTGATCGACTCACCAGATGTAGTCCGCTCCCCTCGACGTCCCTGTACCCAGAGATCACCTCAGCTGCCTCCCAGGACCTGGCAGACAGGGAGAATTAAATCCCGCACACCTGGTGTAGCAGAGGCCACCCTGAGGCCAGGAGAGGGGGAGATGGTAGGAAAATGACCGAGTCGCCGATGCATCCCCCTTAGCTGCTGTGCCGCCTCCATATCTGCCCATGACCTCTTCCCCTAGCCTTACCATGCGTGCTCCCAGGAGCAGGCTAAGTTCAAAGGCTTGAGCCCAACGAATTTGGGGGAGCGGAGGCCGCCCTCAGGCAAGGCAGTTAGGGACATGGGATAGAATCCTATTACTCGCCAGTGGCACAACTCTCCCAGGAGAACGCTTCTTAACCCGGTCCACAGACCGCACCCCACCTCTAGTGTGTCAGTCTGTCTGACTGCCTGCTTGACTGCCTGCCTATTGGAGGATGGGAGAGGCAAGCCTTTGTGTGTGCCCGTCTGTTTATCTAACGGAGGAGGAGGAGACTAGTATGTCTCTCTGCCTGCCTATCTAACTATCTATCTATATATCTATTAATCTACCTAACTATCTATCTATCTAAAGGAGGCAAACCTGTAGGCTAGTGTGCCGTTTTATTTGTCTGTGTATTGGAGGATTAGGTTAGTGTGTCTATCTACATAAATACCAATTTGAAGAACAGGAGGATGCTACCGTGTATGTGTGTGTGTGTGTGTCTGTGTGTGTGTGTGTGTGAGCGCGGGTCTGTGTATCAATGTACCTGAAAGTAGAGTGGGGGGATTCTACTGTATGTGTCTATCAGTCTATGTGTGCATCTAACGGAGGAGGAGTAAGCTAGTATGTCTGTCTCTCTGTCTATGTATCACATATCTATATATGTACGTTTATCTAGTCGAGAAGAAGGAGGCTACAGTGTCTATCTCTCTGTCGCTCAGAGGCAGGGAAGACTAGTGTGTATGTCGGTCTGTGAGTCTATGATTGTGTCTGTATTATTATCTAATGGAGAAGAAGAAGGATTCCAAAGTGTCTGGCAATCAGTCTGTCTCTCTACAGGAGAACATAGAGGCTAGTGTGTGTATCGGTCAATCTCAGTGACTATCTTTCTGAAGGAGGAGGAGGAAGAGTCTATTACGTTTCTCTATCTATTATCTAATGGAGGAGGAGATTAGTGTGTCACACTCCCTGATTAATTGAGGAGAAGTAGGACGCCAGTGTGTGTATGTGTGTGTCTGTGGGTGTCTGCCTATGTATGTATGTGTCTGCCTATAGAATGCATGAGGAAGAGGAGGTTAGGATATGTGGCTGTTTCTAAGTGGAGGAAGAGGCTAGTGTGTCTGTCTGTCTATTTCTTTGTCTCTCTGTGTGTCTAATGGAGGAAGAATCCCAGTATTGGTGCCACTTGGGGGGGATGGCAATTGCCACCCTGAAGCAGCAGGGGGCGCCCCAACTACAGGCTGAGGGGGACACCGGATAGAAACCCACAGGCTTGCCTGGGCAGCCCATGCCTCCTGCTTCTGCCCTCTCTGTTTCCGCCACGGCCCCGCCCCAGCCCCGCCCCCGCCACGCCCACAGGCCACCCCTGCCCGCCTCCCGGGAGCCGGGAAACGCAAAGATGTGCACCTCGTGTACCTAGGGTAGCAGAGATCAACCCTAGAAACGGCCAAGGGGGAGATCTGAGCAATAACAGGGGCTCGGTGGGGCAGCCCCGACTACTCGCTGCAGCCCCTGATCGCACCGCGCCTGCCTCCAGGGCGGACGCTGACATGGAAACATGCATACGGTGAACCTGGGGCAGGAGAGGCCGCCCCCAGGCCAGGCCGTTGTGGAGATGGGAGCCAACTGATCGGCTGATCAGAGGCAGTCCGCTCCCCACCACGTCCCTGTCCTCTGAAGTCACCTCACCAGCAT
The DNA here is from genome assembly GCF_048564905.1 of Vicugna pacos. NCBI lineage: Eukaryota > Metazoa > Chordata > Mammalia > Artiodactyla > Camelidae > Vicugna > Vicugna pacos. The sequence goes on from NC_133019.1 coordinate 23,446,838, forward strand.
CCCAGGACCTGGCTGGCAAGGAGAACTAAATCCCGGAAACCTGGCTTAGCAGAGGCCGCCCCGAGGGCAGAAGAGGTGGAGTTGGGAGGAAAATGACCAAGCCGCCGAGGCATCCCCATTTGCTGCTGTGCCGCCTCCGCCTCTGCTGCCGACCTCTTCCCCTGAGCTCACCACGCCCGCTCCCAGCAGCAGGGAGACTTCAAAGGTTTGAGTCCGGTGAACTTGGGGGAGCGGATGCCAACCCCAGGCAAGGCAGCTAGGGACATGCAAAAATATCCTCTGGCTCGCCAAGGGCACCCTATTCCCCGGTCGCCGCCGTCGAACCCCTTCCCCATACCGCATATCTCTACTTTGTCTGTCTGTCTGACTAACTGCCTGAAAGCCTATATATTCGAGAATGGAAGAGGCTAGACTACGTGTCTGTCTCTCGTTTTACCTAACGGAGGAGGATCCGACGACTATGTTTCTCTATTTGCCTGTATATCTGTCTGTCTGTCTGTCTGTCTGTCTGTCTATCTATCTATCTATCTATCTATCTATCTATCTATCTATCTATCTATCCATCCATCCATCTAGTGGAGGCATAGCAGTAGCCACGTGTGACTGTTTACTTGTGTGACTGTTGGAGTTGGAGGTTAGTTTGTATATCAACGTATCTACCTATTGGAGGAAGAGAAGGAGGCTAGTGTGTGTGTGTGTGTGTGTGTGTGTGTGTGTGTTTGTGTGTGTGTCTGTCTATGTATTTGTCTCTCTGTCTTTCCATTTGAGGATGGCTCTCAGTATTTGACTCACCTGGAGCGATGGCAATTGGCACCCTGTGGCAGCAGGGGGCACCCCAGCGCAGGCTTAATTTGCCACAGAGTGGAAACTCACAGGCCTGCCTGGCCACTGGTTGCCCCCAGCTTCTGCGTTTCCTGTAGCCGCCACCGCACCGCCCCATCCCCGCCCCTTCACCACCCCTCTCCTGCCTCCCGGGATCAGGCCAAAACATGAGCTTAACCTTTTTTATCAGGGTACCAGAGAGGGACCCCAGGAACGGCCAATGAGGAAATGGGAGCTGATACAGGGTCTGGGTGGTGCAGCCCCGCCTCCTCACTGCAGCCTCTGACCATAGAATGCCTTTCTCCAGGGGGCAGGTGGACCTGGAAACATGCATTCTGTGAACCTTGGCAGGAGATTCCGCCCCCAGCCCAAGCCCCTTTAGAGATGTGTGCGAACTGATCGTCTCAGCCTGGGCAGTCCACTGCCTGCTACGTATCTGTCCCCTGAACTCACCTCACCATCATCCCATAACCTGGCTGACAAGGAGACTTAACTCCCACAAACCTGGGGAGTAGATGCTGCCCAGAGCCCAGGAGAAGGGGAGATGGGAACAAAATGACCAAGTCGCCGAAGCATGCCCCTTAGCTGCTGTGCTTCCTCTCCTCTGCCCCCTACCTCTTCCCAGGCCCTCACCACGCCTTCGCCCGGGGAGCAGGCCCGGGGGCAGGTGGGCAGAATCCTATGAATCTGGAGGAGTTGAGGCCCCCCAGGCAAGGCAGCTAGGGACAAGGGAGAAAATTCTCTGTCTTGCCAGGGGCATCCTAATTCCCTGTCACCGCCGCCGACCCCAACCCAGACCGCACCCCGCCTCTAGTGAGTCTGTGTGTCTGACTTCCAGCCTGACTGTCTATCTATTGGAGGATGGGAGAGGCTAGCCTATGTGTTTATCTCTCTGTTTATCTAACGGAGGAGGAGGAGACTAGAATGTCTATCTCCTTGCCTGCATATATATCTATGTATCTCTCTATGTATCTCTCTATCTCTCTCTATCTATCTATCTATCTATCTATCTATCTATCTATCTATCAATCTATCTATCTATTTATCTAGGTGAGGCATAGGAGTAGGCTAGTGTGTCATTTATTTTTTTGTCTGTTGAAGGAGGAGGTTAATGTATCTGTCTACCTATCTACCTATTTGAGCAAGCGGAGGAGGGCAATGTGTGTGCGTGTGCGTGTTTGCGTGCGGGTCTGTGTACTATGTATCTGTAAGTAAAGGGGGAGGAGGCTACTGTGTCAGTCTATGAGTCTTTATATGCGTCTAATGGAGGAGGAGAAGGCTAGTATGTCTGTCTGTGTGTCTGTTTATGTATAAGATATCCAAGTATGAAATTATATCTAATCGAGAAGAAGGAGGAGGCCCGTGTGTCTGGCTATCTGTGTGTCTCTCTAGCAGGTGTAGGTAGAGGCTTGTGTGTGTATCCATCAATCTCACTGACTATGTATCTAATGGAGGAAGATAAAAAGTCTATTAAGTTTGTCTAAGTATTATCTAATGGAGGAGGAGATTAGTGTGTCTATGAACCTGCGTAATTTATGACCAGGAGGAGGCTAGAGTGTGTGTGTGTGGGGGGGGGTGCGTGTGTGTTTGTGTCTGAGTATGTATGTATCTGTCTAACAATTTAATGGATGAAGAGCTTTAGGTTAGGATATATGGCTGTTTCTGAATGGAGGAAGAGGCTAGTGTGTCTGTGTGCCTATTTATTTGTCTCTCTGTGTGTCTAAAGGAGGAAGAATCCCAGTATTCGTGCCACTTGGGGGGATGGCAATTGCCACCCTGAAGCAGCAGGGGGCGCCCCAACTACAGGCTGAGGGGGACACTGGATAGAAACCCACAGGCTTGCCTGGGCAGCCCATGCCTCCTGCTTCTGCCCTCTCTGTTTCCGCCACGGCCCCGCCCCGGCCCCGCCCCCGCCACGCCCACAGGCCACCCCTGCCCGCCTTCCGGGAGCCGGGAAACGCCAAGATGTGCACCTCGTGTACCTAGGGTAGCAGAGATCAACCCTATAACCGGCCAAGGGGGAGATCTGAGCAATAACAGGGGCTCGGTGGGGCAGCCCCGACTACTCACTGCAGCCCCTGATCGCACCGCGCCTGCCTCCAGGGCGGACGCTGACATGGAAACATGCATACGGTGAACCTGGGGCAGGAGAGGCCGCCCCCAGGCCAGGCCGTTGTGGAGATGGGAGCCAACTGATCGGCTGATCAGAGGCAGTCCGCTCCCCACCACGTCCCTGTCCTCTGAAGTCACCTCACCAGCATCCCAGGACCTGGCTGGCAAGGAGAACTAAATCCCGGAAACCTGGCTTAGCAGAGGCCGCCCCGAGGGCAGAAGAGGTGGAGCTGGGAGGAAAATGACCAAGCCGCCGAGGCATCCCCGTTTGCTGCTGTGCCGCCTCCACCTCTGCTGCCGACCTCTTCCCCTGAGCTCACCACACCCGCTCCCAGCAGCAGGGAGACTTCAAAGGTTTGAGTCCGGTGAACTTGGGGGAGCGGATGCCAACCCCAGGCAAGGCAGCTAGGGACATGCAAAAATATCCTCTGGCTCACCAAGGGCACCCTATTCCCCGGTCGCCGCCGTCGAACCCCTTCCCCATACCGCATATCTCTACTTTGTCTGTCTGTCTGACTAACTGCCTGAAAGCCTATACATTCGAGAATGGAAGAGGCTAGTCTACGTGTCTGTCTCTCGTTTTACCTAACGGAGGAGGAGCCGACGACTATGTTTCTCTATTTGCCTGTATATCTGTCTGTCTGTCTGTCTGTTTGTCTGTCTATCTATCTATCTATCTATCTATCCATCCATCTAGTGGAGGCATAGCAGTAGCCACGTGTGACTGTTTACTTGTGTGACTGTTGGAGTTGGAGGTTAGTTTGTATATCAACGTATCTACCTATTGGAGGAAGAGAAGGAGGCTAGTGTGTGTGTGTGTGTGTGTGTGTGTGTGTGTGTGTTTGTGTGTGTGTCTGTCTATGTATTTGTCTCTCTGTCTTTCCATTTGAGGATGGCTCTCAGTATTTGACTCACCTGGAGCGATGGCAATTGGCACCCTGTGGCAGCAGGGGGCACCCCAGCGCAGGCTTAATTTGCCACAGAGTGGAAACTCACAGGCCTGCCTGGCCACTGGTTGCCCCCAGCTTCTGCGTTTCCTGTAGCCGCCACCGCACCGCCCCATCCCCGCCCCTTCACCACCCCTCTCCTGCCTCCCGGGATCAGGCCAAAACATGAGCTTAACCTTTTTTATCAGGGTACCAGAGAGGGACCCCAGGAACGGCCAATGAGGAAATGGGAGCTGATACAGGGTCTGGGTGGTGCAGCCCCGCCTCCTCACTGCAGCCTCTGACCATAGAATGCCTTTCTCCAGGGGGCAGGTGGACCTGGAAACATGCATTCTGTGAACCTTGGCAGGAGATTCCGCCCCCAGCCCAAGCCCCTTTAGAGATGTGTGCGAACTGATCGTCTCAGCCTGGGCAGTCCACTACCTGCTACGTATCTGTCCCCTGAACTCACCTCACCATCATCCCATAACCTGGCTGACAAGGAGACTTAACTCCCACAAACCTGGGGAGTAGATGCTGCCCAGAGCCCAGGAGAAGGGGAGATGGGAGCAAAATGACCAAGTCGCCGAAGCATGCCCCTTAGCTGCTGTGCTTCCTCTCCTCTGCCCCCTACCTCTTCCCAGGCCCTCACCACGCCTTCGCCCGGGGAGCAGGCCCGGGGGCAGGTGGGCAGAATCCTATGAATCTGGAGGAGTTGAGGCCCCCCAGGCAAGGCAGCTAGGGACAAGGGAGAAAATTCTCTGTCTTGCCAGGGGCATCCTAATTCCCTGTCACCGCCGCCGACCCCAACCCAGACCGCACCCCGCCTCTAGTGAGTCTGTGTGTCTGACTTCCAGCCTGACTGTCTATCTATTGGAGGATGGGAGAGGCTAGCCTATGTGTTTATCTCTCTGTTTATCTAACAGAGGAGGAGGAGACAAGCATGTCTATCTCCTTGCCTGCATATATATCTATGTATCTCTCTATGTATCTCTCTATGTATCTCTCTATCTCTCTCTCTCTATCTCTCTCTCTCTATCTCTCTATCTATCTATCTATCTATCTATCTATCTATCTATCTATCCATCTAGTGGAGGCATAGCAGTTGTCACGTGTGACTTTTTACTTGTGTGACTGTTGGAGGAGGAGGTTAGTTTGTATATCAACGTATCTACCTATTGGAGGAAGAGAAGGAGGCTAGTGTGTGTGTGTGTGTGTGTGTGTGTGTGTGTGTGTGAGTCTGTCTGTCTGTCTGTCTATGTATTTGTCTCTCTGTCTTTCTAATGGAGGTTGGCTCTCAGTATTTGACTCACCTGGAGGGATGGCAAGTGCCACCCTGTAGCAGCAGAGGGCGGCCCCATTGCAGGCTGAGGGGGACACTGGATGGAAATCCACAGGCTTGCCTGGGCCGCCCGTGCCTCCCGCTTCCGCCCTCTCTATAGCCGCCCGCGCCAAGCCCCAGCCTGGCACCCTCCGCGCGCCCCACCGCACACCCGCCTCACGGGAGCCGGGAAACACAGAGATGTGCACCTCGAGTACCTAGGCTAGCAGAAACCAACCCTAGGACCGGCAAGGCGGAGATCGGAGCAAATACAGGGGCTCGGTGGGGCAGTTCCGCCTCCTCACTGCAGCCCCTAATCACACCGGGATTGCCTGCGGGGCGCAGGCTCACATGGAAACATGGATACTGTGAACCCGGGGCAGGAGAGCCCGCCCCCAGGACAGGCCCTTGTGGAGATGGGAGCAAACTGATCGACTCACCAGATGTAGTCCGCTCCCCTCGACGTCCCTGTACCCAGAGATCACCTCAGCTGCCTCCCAGGACCTGGCAGACAGGGAGAATTAAATCCCGCACACCTGGTGTAGCAGAGGCCACCCTGAGGCCAGGAGAGGGGGAGATGGTAGGAAAATGACCGAGTCGCCGATGCATCCCCCTTAGCTGCTGTGCCGCCTCCATATCTGCCCATGACCTCTTCCCCTAGCCTTACCATGCGTGCTCCCAGGAGCAGGCTAAGTTCAAAGGCTTGAGCCCAACGAATTTGGGGGAGCGGAGGCCGCCCTCAGGCAAGGCAGTTAGGGACATGGGATAGAATCCTATTACTCGCCAGTGGCACAACTCTCCCAGGAGAACGCTTCTTAACCCGGTCCACAGACCGCACCCCACCTCTAGTGTGTCAGTCTGTCTGACTGCCTGCTTGACTGCCTGCCTATTGGAGGATGGGAGAGGCAAGCCTTTGTGTGTGCCCGTCTGTTTATCTAACGGAGGAGGAGGAGACTAGTATGTCTCTCTGCCTGCCTATCTAACTATCTATCTATATATCTATTAATCTACCTAACTATCTATCTATCTAAAGGAGGCAAACCTGTAGGCTAGTGTGCCGTTTTATTTGTCTGTGTATTGGAGGATTAGGTTAGTGTGTCTATCTACATAAATACCAATTTGAAGAACAGGAGGATGCTACCGTGTATGTGTGTGTGTGTGTGTCTGTGTGTGTGTGTGTGTGAGCGCGGGTCTGTGTATCAATGTACCTGAAAGTAGAGTGGGGGGATTCTACTGTATGTGTCTATCAGTCTATGTGTGCATCTAACGGAGGAGGAGTAAGCTAGTATGTCTGTCTCTCTGTCTATGTATCACATATCTATATATGTACGTTTATCTAGTCGAGAAGAAGGAGGCTACAGTGTCTATCTCTCTGTCGCTCAGAGGCAGGGAAGACTAGTGTGTATGTCGGTCTGTGAGTCTATGATTGTGTCTGTATTATTATCTAATGGAGAAGAAGAAGGATTCCAAAGTGTCTGGCAATCAGTCTGTCTCTCTACAGGAGAACATAGAGGCTAGTGTGTGTATCGGTCAATCTCAGTGACTATCTTTCTGAAGGAGGAGGAGGAAGAGTCTATTACGTTTCTCTATCTATTATCTAATGGAGGAGGAGATTAGTGTGTCACACTCCCTGATTAATTGAGGAGAAGTAGGACGCCAGTGTGTGTATGTGTGTGTCTGTGGGTGTCTGCCTATGTATGTATGTGTCTGCCTATAGAATGCATGAGGAAGAGGAGGTTAGGATATGTGGCTGTTTCTAAGTGGAGGAAGAGGCTAGTGTGTCTGTCTGTCTATTTCTTTGTCTCTCTGTGTGTCTAATGGAGGAAGAATCCCAGTATTGGTGCCACTTGGGGGGGATGGCAATTGCCACCCTGAAGCAGCAGGGGGCGCCCCAACTACAGGCTGAGGGGGACACCGGATAGAAACCCACAGGCTTGCCTGGGCAGCCCATGCCTCCTGCTTCTGCCCTCTCTGTTTCCGCCACGGCCCCGCCCCAGCCCCGCCCCCGCCACGCCCACAGGCCACCCCTGCCCGCCTCCCGGGAGCCGGGAAACGCAAAGATGTGCACCTCGTGTACCTAGGGTAGCAGAGATCAACCCTAGAAACGGCCAAGGGGGAGATCTGAGCAATAACAGGGGCTCGGTGGGGCAGCCCCGACTACTCGCTGCAGCCCCTGATCGCACCGCGCCTGCCTCCAGGGCGGACGCTGACATGGAAACATGCATACGGTGAACCTGGGGCAGGAGAGGCCGCCCCCAGGCCAGGCCGTTGTGGAGATGGGAGCCAACTGATCGGCTGATCAGAGGCAGTCCGCTCCCCACCACGTCCCTGTCCTCTGAAGTCACCTCACCAGCATCCCAGGACCTGGCTGGCAAGGAGAACTAAATCCCGGAAACCTGGCTTAGCAGAGGCCGCCCCGAGGGCACAAGAGGTGGAGTTGGGAGGAAAATGACCAAGCCGCCGAGGCATCCCCATTTGCTGCTGTGCCGCCTCCGCCTCTGCTGCCGACCTCTTCCCCTGAGCTCACCACGCCCGCTCCCAGCAGCAGGGAGACTTCAAAGGTTTGAGTCCGGTGAACTTGGGGGAGCGGATGCCAACCCCAGGCAAGGCAGCTAGGGACATGCAAAAATATCCTCTGGCTCGCCAAGGGCACCCTATTCCCCGGTCGCCGCCGTCGAACCCCTTCCCCATACCGCATATCTCTACTTTGTCTGTCTGTCTGACTACCTGCCTGAATGTCTATAAATTCGAGAATGGAAGAGGCTAGTCTACGTGTCTGTCTCTCGTTTTACCTAGCGGAGGAGGAGCCGACGACTATGTTTCTCCATTTGCCTGACTGTCTATCTATCTATCTATCTATCTATCTATCTATCTATCTATCTATCTATCCATCTAGTGGAGGCATAGCAGTTGTCACGTGTGACTTTTTACTTGTGTGACTGTTGGAGGAGGAGGTTAGTTTGTATATCAACGTATCTACCTATTGGAGGAAGAGAAGGAGGCTAGTGTGTGTGTGTGTGTGTGTGTGTGTGTGTGTGTGTGTGTGTGAGTCTGTCTGTCTGTCTGTCTATGTATTTGTCTCTCTGTCTTTCTAATGGAGGTTGGCTCTCAGTATTTGACTCACCTGGAGGGATGGCAAGTGCCACCCTGTAGCAGCAGAGGGCGGCCCCATTGCAGGCTGAGGGGGACACTGGATGGAAATCCACAGGCTTGCCTGGGCCGCCCGTGCCTCCCGCTTCCGCCCTCTCTATAGCCGCCCGCGCCAAGCCCCAGCCTGGCACCCTCCGCGCGCCCCACCGCACACCCGCCTCACGGGAGCCGGGAAACACAGAGATGTGCACCTCGAGTACCTAGGCTAGCAGAAACCAACCCTAGGACCGGCAAGGCGGAGATCGGAGCAAATACAGGGGCTCGGTGGGGCAGTTCCGCCTCCTCACTGCAGCCCCTAATCACACCGGGATTGCCTGCGGGGCGCAGGCTCACATGGAAACATGGATACTGTGAACCCGGGGCAGGAGAGCCCGCCCCCAGGACAGGCCCTTGTGGAGATGGGAGCAAACTGATCGACTCACCAGATGTAGTCCGCTCCCCTCGACGTCCCTGTACCCAGAGATCACCTCAGCTGCCTCCCAGGACCTGGCAGACAGGGAGAATTAAATCCCGCACACCTGGTGTAGCAGAGGCCACCCTGAGGCCAGGAGAGGGGGAGATGGTAGGAAAATGACCGAGTCGCCGATGCATCCCCCTTAGCTGCTGTGCCGCCTCCATATCTGCCCATGACCTCTTCCCCTAGCCTTACCATGCGTGCTCCCAGGAGCAGGCTAAGTTCAAAGGCTTGAGCCCAACGAATTTGGGGGAGCGGAGGCCGCCCTCAGGCAAGGCAGTTAGGGACATGGGATAGAATCCTATTACTCGCCAGTGGCACAACTCTCCCAGGAGAACGCTTCTTAACCCGGTCCACAGACCGCACCCCACCTCTAGTGTGTCAGTCTGTCTGACTGCCTGCTTGACTGCCTGCCTATTGGAGGATGGGAGAGGCAAGCCTTTGTGTGTGCCCGTCTGTTTATCTAACGGAGGAGGAGGAGACTAGTATGTCTCTCTGCCTGCCTATCTAACTATCTATCTATATATCTATTAATCTACCTAACTATCTATCTATCTAAAGGAGGCAAACCTGTAGGCTAGTGTGCCGTTTTATTTGTCTGTGTATTGGAGGATTAGGTTAGTGTGTCTATCTACATAAATACCAATTTGAAGAACAGGAGGATGCTACCGTGTATGTGTGTGTGTGTGTGTCTGTGTGTGTGTGTGTGTGAGCGCGGGTCTGTGTATCAATGTACCTGAAAGTAGAGTGGGGGGATTCTACTGTATGTGTCTATCAGTCTATGTGTGCATCTAACGGAGGAGGAGTAAGCTAGTATGTCTGTCTCTCTGTCTATGTATCACATATCTATATATGTACGTTTATCTAGTCGAGAAGAAGGAGGCTACAGTGTCTATCTCTCTGTCGCTCAGAGGCAGGGAAGACTAGTGTGTATGTCGGTCTGTGAGTCTATGATTGTGTCTGTATTATTATCTAATGGAGAAGAAGAAGGATTCCAAAGTGTCTGGCAATCAGTCTGTCTCTCTACAGGAGAACATAGAGGCTAGTGTGTGTATCGGTCAATCTCAGTGACTATCTTTCTGAAGGAGGAGGAGGAAGAGTCTATTACGTTTCTCTATCTATTATCTAATGGAGGAGGAGATTAGTGTGTCACACTCCCTGATTAATTGAGGAGAAGTAGGACGCCAGTGTGTGTATGTGTGTGTCTGTGGGTGTCTGCCTATGTATGTATGTGTCTGCCTATAGAATGCATGAGGAAGAGGAGGTTAGGATATGTGGCTGTTTCTAAGTGGAGGAAGAGGCTAGTGTGTCTGTCTGTCTATTTCTTTGTCTCTCTGTGTGTCTAATGGAGGAAGAATCCCAGTATTGGTGCCACTTGGGGGGGATGGCAATTGCCACCCTGAAGCAGCAGGGGGCGCCCCAACTACAGGCTGAGGGGGACACCGGATAGAAACCCACAGGCTTGCCTGGGCAGCCCATGCCTCCTGCTTCTGCCCTCTCTGTTTCCGCCACGGCCCCGCCCCAGCCCCGCCCCCGCCACGCCCACAGGCCACCCCTGCCCGCCTCCCGGGAGCCGGGAAACGCAAAGATGTGCACCTCGTGTACCTAGGGTAGCAGAGATCAACCCTAGAAACGGCCAAGGGGGAGATCTGAGCAATAACAGGGGCTCGGTGGGGCAGCCCCGACTACTCGCTGCAGCCCCTGATCGCACCGCGCCTGCCTCCAGGGCGGACGCTGACATGGAAACATGCATACGGTGAACCTGGGGCAGGAGAGGCCGCCCCCAGGCCAGGCCGTTGTGGAGATGGGAGCCAACTGATCGGCTGATCAGAGGCAGTCCGCTCCCCACCACGTCCCTGTCCTCTGAAGTCACCTCACCAGCATCCCAGGACCTGGCTGGCAAGGAGAACTAAATCCCGGAAACCTGGCTTAGCAGAGGCCGCCCCGAGGGCAGAAGAGGTGGAGTTGGGAGGAAAATGACCAAGCCGCCGAGGCATCCCCATTTGCTGCTGTGCCGCCTCCGCCTCTGCTGCCGACCTCTTCCCCTGAGCTCACCACGCCCGCTCCCAGCAGCAGGGAGACTTCAAAGGTTTGAGTCCGGTGAACTTGGGGGAGCGGATGCCAACCCCAGGCAAGGCAGCTAGGGACATGCAAAAATATCCTCTGGCTCGCCAAGGGCACCCTATTCCCCGGTCGCCGCCGTCGAACCCCTTCCCCATACCGCATATCTCTACTTTGTCTGTCTGTCTGACTAACTGCCTGAAAGCCTATATATTCGAGAATGGAAGAGGCTAGACTACGTGTCTGTCTCTCGTTTTACCTAACGGAGGAGGATCCGACGACTATGTTTCTCTATTTGCCTGTATATCTGTCTGTCTGTCTGTCTGTCTGTCTGTCTATCTATCTATCTATCTATCTATCTATCTATCCATCCATCCATCTAGTGGAGGCATAGCAGTAGCCACGTGTGACTGTTTACTTGTGTGACTGTTGGAGTTGGAGGTTAGTTTGTATATCAACGTATCTACCTATTGGAGGAAGAGAAGGAGGCTAGTGTGTGTGTGTGTGTGTGTGTGTGTGTGTGTGTGTGTGTGTTTGTGTGTGTGTCTGTCTATGTATTTGTCTCTCTGTCTTTCCATTTGAGGATGGCTCTCAGTATTTGACTCACCTGGAGCGATGGCAATTGGCACCCTGTGGCAGCAGGGGGCACCCCAGCGCAGGCTTAATTTGCCACAGAGTGGAAACTCACAGGCCTGCCTGGCCACTGGTTGCCCCCAGCTTCTGCGTTTCCTGTAGCCGCCACCGCACCGCCCCATCCCCGCCCCTTCACCACCCCTCTCCTGCCTCCCGGGATCAGGCCAAAACATGAGCTTAACCTTTTTTATCAGGGTACCAGAGAGGGACCCCAGGAACGGCCAATGAGGAAATGGGAGCTGATACAGGGTCTGGGTGGTGCAGCCCCGCCTCCTCACTGCAGCCTCTGACCATAGAATGCCTTTCTCCAGGGGGCAGGTGGACCTGGAAACATGCATTCTGTGAACCTTGGCAGGAGATTCCGCCCCCAGCCCAAGCCCCTTTAGAGATGTGTGCGAACTGATCGTCTCAGCCTGGGCAGTCCACTGCCTGCTACGTATCTGTCCCCTGAACTCACCTCACCATCATCCCATAACCTGGCTGACAAGGAGACTTAACTCCCACAAACCTGGGGAGTAGATGCTGCCCAGAGCCCAGGAGAAGGGGAGATGGGAGCAAAATGACCAAGTCGCCGAAGCATGCCCCTTAGCTGCTGTGCTTCCTCTCCTCTGCCCCCTACCTCTTCCCAGGCCCTCACCACGCCTTCGCCCGGGGAGCAGGCCCGGGGGCAGGTGGGCAGAATCCTATGAATCTGGAGGAGTTGAGGCCCCCCAGGCAAGGCAGCTAGGGACAAGGGAGAAAATTCTCTGTCTTGCCAGGGGCATCCTAATTCCCTGTCACCGCCGCCGACCCCAACCCAGACCGCACCCCGCCTCTAGTGAGTCTGTGTGTCTGACTTCCAGCCTGACTGTCTATCTATTGGAGGATGGGAGAGGCTAGCCTATGTGTTTATCTCTCTGTTTATCTAACGGAGGAGGAGGAGACTAGAATGTCTATCTCCTTGCCTGCATATATATCTATGTATCTCTCTATGTATCTCTCTATCTCTCTCTATCTATCTATCTATCTATCTATCTATCTATCTATCTATCAATCTATCTATCTATTTATCTAGGTGAGGCATAGGAGTAGGCTAGTGTGTCATTTATTTTTTTGTCTGTTGAAGGAGGAGGTTAATGTATCTGTCTACCTATCTACCTATTTGAGCAAGCGGAGGAGGGCAATGTGTGTGCGTGTGCGTGTTTCCGTGCGGGTCTGTGTACTATGTATCTGTAAGTAAAGGGGGAGGAGGCTACTGTGTCAGTCTATGAGTCTTTATATGCGTCTAATGGAGGAGGAGAAGGCTAGTATGTCTGTCTGTGTGTCTGTTTATGTATAAGATATCCAAGTATGAAATTATATCTAATCGAGAAGAAGGAGGAGGCCCGTGTGTCTGGCTATCTGTGTGTCTCTCTAGCAGGTGTAGGTAGAGGCTTGTGTGTGTATCCATCAATCTCACTGACTATGTATCTAATGGAGGAAGATAAAAAGTCTATTAAGTTTGTCTAAGTATTATCTAATGGAGGAGGAGATTAGTGTGTCTATGAACCTGCGTAATTTATGACCAGGAGGAGGCTAGAGTGTGTGTGTGTGTGGGGGGGGGTGCGTGTGTGTTTGTGTCTGAGTATGTATGTATCTGTCTAACAATTTAATGGATGAAGAGCTTTAGGTTAGGATATATGGCTGTTTCTGAATGGAGGAAGAGGCTAGTGAGTCTGTGTGTCTATTTATTTGTCTCTCTGTGTGTCTAAATGAGGAAGAATCCCAGTATTCGTGCCACTTGGGGGGATGGCAATTGCCACCCTGAAGCAGCAGGGGGCGCCCCAACTACAGGCTGAGGGGGACACTGGATAGAAACCCACAGGCTTGCCTGGGCAGCCCATGCCTCCTGCTTCTGCCCTCTCTGTTTCCGCCACGGCCCCGCCCCGGCCCCGCCCCCGCCACGCCCACAGGCCACCCCTGCCCGCCTCCCGGGAGCCGGGAAACGCCAAGATGTGCACCTCGTGCACCTAGGGTAGCAGAGATCAACCCTATAACCGGCCAAGGGGGAGATCTGAGCAATAACAGGGGCTCGGTGGGGCAGCCCCGACTACTCACTGCAGCCCCTGATCGCACCGCGCCTGCCTCCAGGGCGGACGCTGACATGGAAACATGCATACGGTGAACCTGGGGCAGGAGAGGCCGCCCCCAGGCCAGGCCGTTGTGGAGATGGGAGCCAACTGATCGGCTGATCAGAGGCAGTCCGCTCCCCACCACGTCCCTGTCCTCTGAAGTCACCTCACCAGCATCCCAGGACCTGGCTGACAAGGAGAACTAAATCCCGGAAACCTGGGTTAGCAGAGGCCGCCCCGAGGGCAGAAGAGGTGGAGCTGGGAGGAAAATGACCAAGCCGCCGAGGCATCCCCGTTTGCTGCTGTGCCGCCTCCACCTCTGCTGCCGACCTCTTCCCCTGAGCTCACCACACCCGCTCCCAGCAGAAGGGAGACTTCAAAGGTTTGAGTCCGGTGAACTTGGGGGAGCGGATGCCAACCCCAGGCAAGGCAGCTAGGGACATGCAAAAATATCCTCTGGCTCGCCAAGGGCACCCTATTCCCCGGTCGCCGCCGTCGAACCCCTTCCCCATACCGCATATCTCTACTTTGTCTGTCTGTCTGTCTGTATATCTATCTATCTATCTATCTATCTATCTAACTATCTATCTATCTATCTATCCATCCATCCATCTAGTGGAGGCATAGCAGTAGCCACGTGTGACTGTTTACTTGTGTGACTGTTGGAGTTGGAGGTTAGTTTGTATATCAACGTATCTACCTATTGGAGGAAGAGAAGGAGGCGTGTGTGTGTGTGTGTGTGTGGGTGTGGGTGTGTGTGTGTGTGTGTGTTTGTGTGTGTGTCTGTCTATGTATTTGTCTCTCTGTCTTTCCATTTGAGGATGGCTCTCAGTATTTGACTCACCTGGAGCGATGGCAATTGGCACCCTGTGGCAGCAGGTGGCACCCCAGAGCAGGCTTAATTTGCCACAGAGTGGAAATTCACAGGCCTGCCTGGCCACCGGTTGCCCCCAGCTTCTGCGTTTCCTGTAGCCGCCACCGCACCGCCCCATCCCCGCCCCTTCACCACCCCTCTCCTGCCTCCCGGGATCAGGCCAAAACATGAGCTTAACCTTTTTTATCAGGGTACCAGAGAGGGACCCCAGGAACGGCCAATGAGGAAATGGGAGCTGATACAGGGTCTGGGTGGTGCAGCCCCGCCTCCTCACTGCAGCCTCTGACCATAGAATGCCTTTCTCCAGGGGGCAGGTGGACCTGGAAACATGCATTCTGTGAACCTTGGCAGGAGATTCCGCCCCCAGCCCAAGCCCCTTTAGAGATGTGTGTGAACTGATCGTCTCAGCCTGGGCAGTCCACTGCCTGCTACGTATCTGTCCCCTGAACTCACCTCACCATCATCCCATAACCTGGCTGACAAGGAGACTTAACTCCCACAAACCTGGGGAGTAGATGCTGCCCAGAGCCCAGGAGAAGGGGAGATGGGAGCAAAATGACCAAGTCGCCGAAGCATGCCCCTTAGCTGCTGTGCTTCCTCTCCTCTGCCCCCTACCTCTTCCCAGGCCCTCACCACGACTTCGCCCGGGGAGCAGGCCCGGGGACAGGTGGGCAGAATCCTATGAATCTGGAGGAGTTGAGGCCCCCCAGGCAAGGCAGCTAGGGACAAGGGAGAAAATTCTCTGTCTTGCCAGGGGCATCCTAATTCCCTGTCACCGCCGCCGACCCCAACCCAGACCGCACCCCGCCTCTAGTGAGTCTGTGTGTCTGACTTCCAGCCTGACTGTCTATTTATTGGAGGATGGGAGAGGCTAGTCTATGTGTTTATCTCTCTGTTTATCTAACGGAGGAGGAGGAGACTAGCATGTCTATCTCCTTGCCTGCATATATATCTATGTATCTCTCTATGTATCTCTCTATGTAACTCTCTATCTCTCTCTCTATGTATCTCTCTATCTCTCTCTCTATCTCTCTCTCTCTCTATCTCTCTCTCTCTCTATCTATCTATCTATCTATCTATCTATCTATCTATCTATCTATCCATCTAGTGGAGGCATAGCAGTTGTCACGTGTGACTTTTTACTTGTGTGACTGTTGGAGGAGGAGGTTAGTTTGTATATCAACGTATCTACCTATTGGAGGAAGAGAAGGAGGCTAGTGTGTGTGTGTGTGTGTGTGTGTGTGTGTGTGAGTCTGTCTGTCTGTCTGTCTATGTATTTGTCTCTCTGTCTTTCTAATGGAGGTTGGCTCTCAGTATTTGACTCACCTGGAGGGATGGCAAGTGCCACCCTGTAGCAGCAGAGGGCGGCCCCATTGCAGGCTGAGGGGGACTCTGGATGGAAATCCACAGGCTTGCCTGGGCCG
The DNA here is from genome assembly GCF_048564905.1 of Vicugna pacos. Taxonomy (NCBI): domain Eukaryota; kingdom Metazoa; phylum Chordata; class Mammalia; order Artiodactyla; family Camelidae; genus Vicugna; species Vicugna pacos. The sequence continues at coordinate 23,462,705 of NC_133019.1, forward strand.
CCCGTGCCTCCCGCTTCTGCCCTCTCTATAGCCGCCCGCGCCAAGCCCCAGCCTGGCACCCTCCGCGCGCCCCACCGCACACCCGCCTCACGGGAGCCGGGAAACACAGAGATGTGCACCTCGAGTACCTAGGCTAGCAGAAACCAACCCTAGGACCGGCAAGGCGGAGATCGGAGCAAATACAGGGGCTCGGTGGGGCAGTTCCGCCTCCTCACTGCAGCCCCTAATCACACCGGGATTGCCTGCGGGGCGCAGGCTCACATGGAAACATGGATACTGTGAACCCGGGGCAGGAGAGCCCGCCCCCAGGACAGGCCCTTGTGGAGATGGGAGCAAACTGATCGACTCACCAGATGTAGTCCGCTCCCCTCGACATCCCTGTACCCAGAGATCACCTCAGCTGCCTCCCAGGACCTGGCAGACAGGGAGAATTAAATCCCGCACACCTGGTGTAGCAGAGGCCACCCTGAGGCCAGGAGAGGGGGAGATGGTAGGAAAATGACCGAGTCGCCGATGCATCCCCCTTAGCTGCTGTGCCGCCTCCATATCTGCCCATGACCTCTTCCCCTAGCCTTACCATGCGTGCTCCCAGGAGCAGGCTAAGTTCAAAGGCTTGAGCCCAACGAATTTGGGGGAGCGGAGGCCGCCCTCAGGCAAGGCAGTTAGGGACATGGGATAGAATCCTATTACTCGCCAGTGGCACAACTCTCCCAGGAGAACGCTTCTTAACCCGGTCCACAGACCGCACCCCACCTCTAGTGTGTCAGTCTGTCTGACTGCCTGCTTGACTGCCTGCCTATTGGAGGATGGGAGAGGCAAGCCTTTGTGTGTGCCCGTCTGTTTATCTAACGGAGGAGGAGGAGACTAGTATGTCTCTCTGCCTGCCTATCTAAATATCTATCTATATATCTATTAATCTACCTAACTATCTATCTATCTAAAGGAGGCAAACCTGTAGGCTAGTGTGCCGTTTTATTTGTCTGTGTATTGGAGGATTAGGTTAGTGTGTCTATCTACATAAATACCAATTTGAAGAACAGGAGGATGCTACCGTGTATGTGTGTGTGTGTGTGTCTGTGTGTGTGTGTGTGTGAGCGCGGGTCTGTGTATCAATGTACCTGAAAGTAGAGTGGGGGGATTCTACTGTATGTGTCTATCAGTCTATGTGTGCATCTAACGGAGGAGGAGTAAGCTAGTATGTCTGTCTCTCTGTCTATGTATCACATATCTATATATGTACGTTTATCTAGTCGAGAAGAAGGAGGCTACAGTGTCTATCTCTCTGTCGCTCAGAGGCAGGGAAGACTAGTGTGTATGTCGGTCTGTGAGTCTATGATTGTGTCTGTATTATTATCTAATGGAGAAGAAGAAGGATTCCAAAGTGTCTGGCAATCAGTCTGTCTCTCTACAGGAGAACATAGAGGCTAGTGTGTGTATCGGTCAATCTCAGTGACTATCTTTCTGAAGGAGGAGGAGGAAGAGTCTATTACGTTTCTCTATCTATTATCTAATGGAGGAGGAGATTAGTGTGTCACACTCCCTGATTAATTGAGGAGAAGTAGGACGCCAGTGTGTGTATGTGTGTGTCTGTGGGTGTCTGCCTATGTATGTATGTGTCTGCCTATAGAATGCATGAGGAAGAGGAGGTTAGGATATGTGGCTGTTTCTAAGTGGAGGAAGAGGCTAGTGTGTCTGTCTGTCTATTTCTTTGTCTCTCTGTGTGTCTAATGGAGGAAGAATCCCAGTATTGGTGCCACTTGGGGGGGATGGCAATTGCCACCCTGAAGCAGCAGGGGGCGCCCCAACTACAGGCTGAGGGGGACACCGGATAGAAACCCACAGGCTTGCCTGGGCAGCCCATGCCTCCTGCTTCTGCCCTCTCTGTTTCCGCCACGGCCCCGCCCCAGCCCCGCCCCCGCCACGCCCACAGGCCACCCCTGCCCGCCTCCCGGGAGCCGGGAAACGCAAAGATGTGCACCTCGTGTACCTAGGGTAGCAGAGATCAACCCTAGAAACGGCCAAGGGGGAGATCTGAGCAATAACAGGGGCTCGGTGGGGCAGCCCCGACTACTCGCTGCAGCCCCTGATCGCACCGCGCCTGCCTCCAGGGCGGACGCTGACATGGAAACATGCATACGGTGAACCTGGGGCAGGAGAGGCCGCCCCCAGGCCAGGCCGTTGTGGAGATGGGAGCCAACTGATCGGCTGATCAGAGGCAGTCCGCTCCCCACCACGTCCCTGTCCTCTGAAGTCACCTCACCAGCATCCCAGGACCTGGCTGGCAAGGAGAACTAAATCCCGGAAACCTGGCTTAGCAGAGGCCGCCCCGAGGGCAGAAGAGGTGGAGTTGGGAGGAAAATGACCAAGCCGCCGAGGCATCCCCATTTGCTGCTGTGCCGCCTCCGCCTCTGCTGCCGACCTCTTCCCCTGAGCTCACCACGCCCGCTCCCAGCAGCAGGGAGACTTCAAAGGTTTGAGTCCGGTGAACTTGGGGGAGCGGATGCCAACCCCAGGCAAGGCAGCTAGGGACATGCAAAAATATCCTCTGGCTCGCCAAGGGCACCCTATTCCCCGGTCGCCGCCGTCGAACCCCTTCCCCATACCGCATATCTCTACTTTGTCTGTCTGTCTGACTAACTGCCTGAAAGCCTATATATTCGAGAATGGAAGAGGTTAGTCTACGTGTCTGTCTCTCGTTTTACCTAACGGAGGAGAATCCGACGACTATGTTTCTCTATTTGCCTGTATATCTGTCTGTCTGTCTGTCTGTCTGTCTATCTATCTATCTATCTATCTATCTATCTATCTATCTATCTATCTATCCATCCATCCATCTAGTGGAGGCATAGCAGTAGCCACGTGTGACTGTTTACTTGTGTGACTGTTGGAGTTGGAGGTTAGTTTGTATATCAACATATCTACCTATTGGAAGAAGAGAAGGAGGCGTGTGTGTGTGTGTGTGTGTGTGTGTGTGTGTGTGTTTGTGTGTGTGTCTGTCTATGTATTTGTCTCTCTGTCTTTCCATTTGAGGATGGCTCTCAGTATTTGACTCACCTGGAGCGATGGCAATTGGCACCCTGTGGCAGCAGGGGGCACCCCAGAGCAGGCTTAATTTGCCACAGAGTGGAAACTCACAGGCCTGCCTGGCCACCGGTTGCCCCCAGCTTCTGCGTTTCCTGTAGCCGCCACCGCACCGCCCCATCCCCGCCCCTTCACCACCCCTCTCCTGCCTCCCGGGATCAGGCCAAAACATGAGCTTAACCTTTTTTATCAGGGTACCAGAGAGGGACCCCAGGAACGGCCAATGAGGAAATGGGAGCTGATACAGGGTCTGGGTGGTGCAGCCCCGCCTCCTCACTGCAGCCTCTGACCATAGAATGCCTTTCTCCAGGGGGCAGGTGGACCTGGAAACATGCATTCTGTGAACCTTGGCAGGAGATTCCGCCCCCAGCCCAAGCCCCTTTAGAGATGTGTGTGAACTGATCGTCTCAGCCTGGGCAGTCCACTGCCTGCTACGTATCTGTCCCCTGAACTCACCTCACCATCATCCCATAACCTGGCTGACAAGGAGACTTAACTCCCACAAACCTGGGGAGTAGATGCTGCCCAGAGCCCAGGAGAAGGGGAGATGGGAGCAAAATGACCAAGTCGCCGAAGCATGCCCCTTAGCTGCTGTGCTTCCTCTCCTCTGCCCCCTACCTCTTCCCAGGCCCTCACCACGCCTTCGCCCGGGGAGCAGGCCCGGGGGCAGGTGGGCAGAATCCTATGAATCTGGAGGAGTTGAGGCCCCCCAGGCAAGGCAGCTAGGGACAAGGGAGAAAATTCTCTGTCTTGCCAGGGGCATCCTAATTCCCTGTCACCGCCGCCGACCCCAACCCAGACCGCACCCCGCCTCTAGTGAGTCTGTGTGTCTGACTTCCAGCCTGACTGTCTATCTATTGGAGGATGGGAGAGGCTAGCCTATGTGTTTATCTCTCTGTTTATCTAACGGAGGAGGAAGAGACTAGAATGTCTATCTCCTTGCCTGCATATATATCTATGTATCTCTCTATGTATCTCTCTATGTATCTCTCTATCTCTCTCTCTCTCTCTCTATCTATCTATCTATCTATCTATCTATCTATCTATCTATCTATCTATATATCTATCTATCAATCTATCTATCTATTTATCTAGGTGAGGCATAGGAGTAGGCTAGTGTGTCATTTATTTTTTTGTCTGTTGAAGGAGGAGGTTAATGTATCTGTCTACCTATCTACCTATTTGAGCAAGCGGAGGAGGGCAATGTGTGTGCGTGTGCGTGTTTCCGTGCGGGTCTGTGTACTATGTATCTGTAAGTAAAGGGGGAGGAGGCTACTGTGTCAGTCTATGAGTCTTTATATGCGTCTAATGGAGGAGGAGAAGGCTAGTATGTCTGTCTGTGTGTCTGTTTATGTATAAGATATCCAAGTATGAAATTATATCTAATCGAGAAGAAGGAGGAGGCCCGTGTGTCTGGCTATCTGTGTGTCTCTCTAGCAGGTGTAGGTAGAGGCTTGTGTGTGTATCCATCAATCTCACTGACTATGTATCTAATGGAGGAAGATAAAAAGTCTATTAAGTTTGTCTAAGTATTATCTAATGGAGGAGGAGATTAGTGTGTCTATGAACCTGCGTAATTTATGACCAGGAGGAGGCTAGAGTGTGTGTGTGTGTGGGGGGGGGGTGCGTGTGTGTTTGTGTCTGAGTATGTATGTATCTGTCTAACAATTTAATGGATGAAGAGCTTTAGGTTAGGATATATGGCTGTTTCTGAATGGAGGAAGAGGCTAGTGAGTCTGTGTGTCTATTTATTTGTCTCTCTGTGTGTCTAAAGGAGGAAGAATCCCAGTATTCGTGCCACTTGGGGGGATGGCAATTGCCACCCTGAAGCAGCAGGGGGCGCCCCAACTACAGGCTGAGGGGGACACTGGATAGAAACCCACAGGCTTGCCTGGGCAGCCCATGCCTCCTGCTTCTGCCCTCTCTGTTTCCGCCACGGCCCCGCCCCGGCCCCGCCCCCGCCACGCCCACAGGCCACCCCTGCCCGCCTCCCGGGAGCCGGGAAACGCCAAGATGTGCACCTCGTGCACCTAGGGTAGCAGAGATCAACCCTATAACCGGCCAAGGGGGAGATCTGAGCAATAACAGGGGCTCGGTGGGGCAGCCCCGACTACTCACTGCAGCCCCTGATCGCACCGCGCCTGCCTCCAGGGCGGACGCTGACATGGAAACATGCATACGGTGAACCTGGGGCAGGAGAGGCCGCCCCCAGGCCAGGCCGTTGTGGAGATGGGAGCCAACTGATCGGCTGATCAGAGGCAGTCCGCTCCCCACCACGTCCCTGTCCTCTGAAGTCACCTCACCAGCATCCCAGGACCTGGCTGACAAGGAGAACTAAATCCCGGAAACCTGGGTTAGCAGAGGCCGCCCCGAGGGCAGAAGAGGTGGAGCTGGGAGGAAAATGACCAAGCCGCCGAGGCATCCCCGTTTGCTGCTGTGCCGCCTCCACCTCTGCTGCCGACCTCTTCCCCTGAGCTCACCACACCCGCTCCCAGCAGCAGGGAGACTTCAAAGGTTTGAGTCCGGTGAACTTGGGGGAGCGGATGCCAACCCCAGGCAAGGCAGCTAGGGACATGCAAAAATATCCTCTGGCTCGCCAAGGGCACCCTATTCCCCGGTCGCCGCCGTCGAACCCCTTCCCCATACCGCATATCTCTACTTTGTCTGTCTGTCTGTCTGTATATCTATCTATCTATCTATCTATCTATCTATCTATCTATCTATCCATCCATCCATCTAGTGGAGGCATAGCAGTAGCCACGTGTGACTGTTTACTTGTGTGACTGTTGGAGTTGGAGGTTAGTTTTTATATCAACGTATCTACCTATTGGAGGAAGAGAAGGAGGCGTGTGTGTGTGTGTGTGTGTGTGTGTGGGTGTGTGTGTGTGTGTGTGTTTGTGTGTGTGTCTTTCTATGTATTTGTCTCTCTGTCTTTCCATTTGAGGATGGCTCTCAGTATTTGACTCACCTGGAGCGATGGCAATTGGCACCCTGTGGCAGCAGGGGGCACCCCAGAGCAGGCTTAATTTGCCACAGAGTGGAAACTCACAGGCCTGCCTGGCCACCGGTTGCCCCCAGCTTCTGCGTTTCCTGTAGCCGCCACCGCACCGCCCCATCCCCGCCCCTTCACCACCCCTCTCCTGCCTCCCGGGATCAGGCCAAAACATGAGCTTAACCTTTTTTATCAGGGTACCAGAGAGGGACCCCAGGAACGGCCAATGAGGAAATGGGAGCTGATACAGGGTCTGGGTGGTGCAGCCCCGCCTCCTCACTGCAGCCTCTGACCATAGAATGCCTTTCTCCAGGGGGCAGGTGGACCTGGAAACATGCATTCTGTGAACCTTGGCAGGAGATTCCGCCCCCAGCCCAAGCCCCTTTAGAGATGTGTGTGAACTGATCGTCTCAGCCTGGGCAGTCCACTGCCTGCTACGTATCTGTCCCCTGAACTCACCTCACCATCATCCCATAACCTGGCTGACAAGGAGACTTAACTCCCACAAACCTGGGGAGTAGATGCTGCCCAGAGCCCAGGAGAAGGGGAGATGGGAGCAAAATGACCAAGTCGCCGAAGCATGCCCCTTAGCTGCTGTGCTTCCTCTCCTCTGCCCCCTACCTCTTCCCAGGCCCTCACCACGCCTTCGCCCGGGGAGCAGGCCCGGGGGCAGGTGGGCAGAATCCTATGAATCTGGAGGAGTTGAGGCCCCCCAGGCAAGGCAGCTAGGGACAAGGGAGAAAATTCTCTGTCTTGCCAGGGGCATCCTAATTCCCTGTCACCGCCGCCGACCCCAACCCAGACCGCACCCCGCCTCTAGTGAGTCTGTGTGTCTGACTTCCAGCCTGACTGTCTATCTATTGGAGGATGGGAGAGGCTAGCCTATGTGTTTATCTCTCTGTTTATCTAACGGAGGAGGAAGAGACTAGAATGTCTATCTCCTTGCCTGCATATATATCTATGTATCTCTCTATGTATCTCTCTATGTATCTCTCTATCTCTCTCTCTCTCTCTCTATCTATCTATCTATCTATCTATCTATCTATCTATCTATATATCTATCTATCAATCTATCTATCTATTTATCTAGGTGAGGCATAGGAGTAGGCTAGTGTGTCATTTATTTTTTTGTCTGTTGAAGGAGGAGGTTAATGTATCTGTCTACCTATCTACCTATTTGAGCAAGCGGAGGAGGGCAATGTGTGTGCGTGTGCGTGTTTCCGTGCGGGTCTGTGTACTATGTATCTGTAAGTAAAGGGGGAGGAGGCTACTGTGTCAGTCTATGAGTCTTTATATGCGTCTAATGGAGGAGGAGAAGGCTAGTATGTCTGTCTGTGTGTCTGTTTATGTATAAGATATCCAAGTATGAAATTATATCTAATCGAGAAGAAGGAGGAGGCCCGTGTGTCTGGCTATCTGTGTGTCTCTCTAGCAGGTGTAGGTAGAGGCTTGTGTGTGTATCCATCAATCTCACTGACTATGTATCTAATGGAGGAAGATAAAAAGTCTATTAAGTTTGTCTAAGTATTATCTAATGGAGGAGGAGATTAGTGTGTCTATGAACCTGCGTAATTTATGACCAGGAGGAGGCTAGAGTGTGTGTGTGTGTGGGGGGGGGGGTGCGTGTGTGTTTGTGTCTGAGTATGTATGTATCTGTCTAACAATTTAATGGATGAAGAGCTTTAGGTTAGGATATATGGCTGTTTCTGAATGGAGGAAGAGGCTAGTGAGTCTGTGTGTCTATTTATTTGTCTCTCTGTGTGTCTAAAGGAGGAAGAATCCCAGTATTCGTGCCACTTGGGGGGATGGCAATTGCCACCCTGAAGCAGCAGGGGGCGCCCCAACTACAGGCTGAGGGGGACACTGGATAGAAACCCACAGGCTTGCCTGGGCAGCCCATGCCTCCTGCTTCTGCCCTCTCTGTTTCCGCCACGGCCCCGCCCCGGCCCCGCCCCCGCCACGCCCACAGGCCACCCCTGCCCGCCTCCCGGGAGCCGGGAAACGCCAAGATGTGCACCTCGTGCACCTAGGGTAGCAGAGATCAACCCTATAACCGGCCAAGGGGGAGATCTGAGCAATAACAGGGGCTCGGTGGGGCAGCCCCGACTACTCACTGCAGCCCCTGATCGCACCGCGCCTGCCTCCAGGGCGGACGCTGACATGGAAACATGCATACGGTGAACCTGGGGCAGGAGAGGCCGCCCCCAGGCCAGGCCGTTGTGGAGATGGGAGCCAACTGATCGGCTGATCAGAGGCAGTCCGCTCCCCACCACGTCCCTGTCCTCTGAAGTCACCTCACCAGCATCCCAGGACCTGGCTGACAAGGAGAACTAAATCCCGGAAACCTGGGTTAGCAGAGGCCGCCCCGAGGGCAGAAGAGGTGGAGCTGGGAGGAAAATGACCAAGCCGCCGAGGCATCCCCGTTTGCTGCTGTGCCGCCTCCACCTCTGCTGCCGACCTCTTCCCCTGAGCTCACCACACCCGCTCCCAGCAGCAGGGAGACTTCAAAGGTTTGAGTCCGGTGAACTTGGGGGAGCGGATGCCAACCCCAGGCAAGGCAGCTAGGGACATGCAAAAATATCCTCTGGCTCGCCAAGGGCACCCTATTCCCCGGTCGCCGCCGTCGAACCCCTTCCCCATACCGCATATCTCTACTTTGTCTGTCTGTCTGTCTGTATATCTATCTATCTATCTATCTATCTATCTATCTATCTATCTATCCATCCATCCATCTAGTGGAGGCATAGCAGTAGCCACGTGTGACTGTTTACTTGTGTGACTGTTGGAGTTGGAGGTTAGTTTTTATATCAACGTATCTACCTATTGGAGGAAGAGAAGGAGGCGTGTGTGTGTGTGTGTGTGTGTGTGTGGGTGTGTGTGTGTGTGTGTGTTTGTGTGTGTGTCTTTCTATGTATTTGTCTCTCTGTCTTTCCATTTGAGGATGGCTCTCAGTATTTGACTCACCTGGAGCGATGGCAATTGGCACCCTGTGGCAGCAGGGGGCACCCCAGAGCAGGCTTAATTTGCCACAGAGTGGAAATTCACAGGCCTGCCTGGCCACCCGTTGCCCCCAGCTTCTGCGTTTCCTGTAGCCGCCACCGCACCGTCCCATCCCCGCCCCTTCACCACCCCTCTCCTGCCTCCCGGGATCAGGCCAAAACATGAGCTTAACCTTTTTTATCAGGGTACCAGAGAGGGACCCCAGGAACGGCCAATGAGGAAATGGGAGCTGATACAGGGTCTGGGTGGTGCAGCCCCGCCTCCTCACTGCAGCCTCTGACCATAGAATGCCTTTCTCCAGGGGGCAGGTGGACCTGGAAACATGCATTCTGTGAACCTTGGCAGGAGATTCCGCCCCCAGCCCAAGCCCCTTTAGAGATGTGTGTGAACTGATCGTCTCAGCCTGGGCAGTCCACTGCCTGCTACGTATCTGTCCCCTGAACTCACCTCACCATCATCCCATAACCTGGCTGACAAGGAGACTTAACTCCCACAAACCTGGGGAGTAGATGCTGCCCAGAGCCCAGGAGAAGGGGAGATGGGAGCAAAATGACCAAGTCGCCGAAGCATGCCCCTTAGCTGCTGTGCTTCCTCTCCTCTGCCCCCTACCTCTTCCCAGGCCCTCACCACGACTTCGCCCGGGGAGCAGGCCCGGGGACAGGTGGGCAGAATCCTATGAATCTGGAGGAGTTGAGGCCCCCCAGGCAAGGCAGCTAGGGACAAGGGAGAAAATTCTCTGTCTTGCCAGGGGCATCCTAATTCCCTGTCACCGCCGCCGACCCCAACCCAGACCGCACCCCGCCTCTAGTGAGTCTGTGTGTCTGACTTCCAGCCTGACTGTCTATTTATTGGAGGATGGGAGAGGCTAGTCTATGTGTTTATCTCTCTGTTTATCTAACGGAGGAGGAGGAGACTAGCATGTCTATCTCCTTGCCTGCATATATATCTATGTATCTCTCTATGTATCTCTCTATGTAACTCTCTATCTCTCTCTCTATGTATCTCTCTATCTCTCTCTCTATCTCTCTCTCTCTCTATCTCTCTCTCTCTCTATCTATCTATCTATCTATCTATCTATCTATCTATCTATCTATCTATCCATCTAGTGGAGGCATAGCAGTTGTCACGTGTGACTTTTTACTTGTGTGACTGTTGGAGGAGGAGGTTAGTTTGTATATCAACGTATCTACCTATTGGAGGAAGAGAAGGAGGCTAGTGTGTGTGTGTGTGTGTGTGTGTGTGTGTGTGTGAGTCTGTCTGTCTGTCTGTCTATGTATTTGTCTCTCTGTCTTTCTAATGGAGGTTGGCTCTCAGTATTTGACTCACCTGGAGGGATGGCAAGTGCCACCCTGTAGCAGCAGAGGGCGGCCCCATTGCAGGCTGAGGGGGACACTGGATGGAAATCCACAGGCTTGCCTGGGCCGCCCGTGCCTCCCGCTTCCGCCCTCTCTATAGCCGCCCGCGCCAAGCCCCAGCCTGGCACCCTCCGCGCGCCCCACCGCACACCCGCCTCACGGGAGCCGGGAAACACAGAGATGTGCACCTCGAGTACCTAGGCTAGCAGAAACCAACCCTAGGACCGGCAAGGCGGAGATCGGAGCAAATACAGGGGCTCGGTGGGGCAGTTCCGCCTCCTCACTGCAGCCCCTAATCACACCGGGATTGCCTGCGGGGCGCAGGCTCACATGGAAACATGGATACTGTGAACCCGGGGCAGGAGAGCCCGCCCCCAGGACAGGCCCTTGTGGAGATGGGAGCAAACTGATCGACTCACCAGATGTAGTCCGCTCCCCTCGACGTCCCTGTACCCAGAGATCACCTCAGCTGCCTCCCAGGACCTGGCAGACAGGGAGAATTAAATCCCGCACACCTGGTGTAGCAGAGGCCACCCTGAGGCCAGGAGAGGGGGAGATGGTAGGAAAATGACCGAGTCGCCGATGCATCCCCCTTAGCTGCTGTGCCGCCTCCATATCTGCCCATGACCTCTTCCCCTAGCCTTACCATGCGTGCTCCCAGGAGCAGGCTAAGTTCAAAGGCTTGAGCCCAACGAATTTGGGGGAGCGGAGGCCGCCCTCAGGCAAGGCAGTTAGGGACATGGGATAGAATCCTATTACTCGCCAGTGGCACAACTCTCCCAGGAGAACGCTTCTTAACCCGGTCCACAGACCGCACCCCACCTCTAGTGTGTCAGTCTGTCTGACTGCCTGCTTGACTGCCTGCCTATTGGAGGATGGGAGAGGCAAGCCTTTGTGTGTGCCCGTCTGTTTATCTAACGGAGGAGGAGGAGACTAGTATGTCTCTCTGCCTGCCTATCTAACTATCTATCTATATATCTATTAATCTACCTAACTATCTATCTATCTAAAGGAGGCAAACCTGTAGGCTAGTGTGCCGTTTTATTTGTCTGTGTATTGGAGGATTAGGTTAGTGTGTCTATCTACATAAATACCAATTTGAAGAACAGGAGGATGCTACCGTGTATGTGTGTGTGTGTGTGTCTGTGTGTGTGTGTGTGTGAGCGCGGGTCTGTGTATCAATGTACCTGAAAGTAGAGTGGGGGGATTCTACTGTATGTGTCTATCAGTCTATGTGTGCATCTAACGGAGGAGGAGTAAGCTAGTATGTCTGTCTCTCTGTCTATGTATCACATATCTATATATGTACGTTTATCTAGTCGAGAAGAAGGAGGCTACAGTGTCTATCTCTCTGTCGCTCAGAGGCAGGGAAGACTAGTGTGTATGTCGGTCTGTGAGTCTATGATTGTGTCTGTATTATTATCTAATGGAGAAGAAGAAGGATTCCAAAGTGTCTGGCAATCAGTCTGTCTCTCTACAGGAGAACATAGAGGCTAGTGTGTGTATCGGTCAATCTCAGTGACTATCTTTCTGAAGGAGGAGGAGGAAGAGTCTATTACGTTTCTCTATCTATTATCTAATGGAGGAGGAGATTAGTGTGTCACACTCCCTGATTAATTGAGGAGAAGTAGGACGCCAGTGTGTGTATGTGTGTGTCTGTGGGTGTCTGCCTATGTATGTATGTGTCTGCCTATAGAATGCATGAGGAAGAGGAGGTTAGGATATGTGGCTGTTTCTAAGTGGAGGAAGAGGCTAGTGTGTCTGTCTGTCTATTTCTTTGTCTCTCTGTGTGTCTAATGGAGGAAGAATCCCAGTATTGGTGCCACTTGGGGGGGATGGCAATTGCCACCCTGAAGCAGCAGGGGGCGCCCCAACTACAGGCTGAGGGGGACACCGGATAGAAACCCACAGGCTTGCCTGGGCAGCCCATGCCTCCTGCTTCTGCCCTCTCTGTTTCCGCCACGGCCCCGCCCCAGCCCCGCCCCCGCCACGCCCACAGGCCACCCCTGCCCGCCTCCCGGGAGCCGGGAAACGCAAAGATGTGCACCTCGTGTACCTAGGGTAGCAGAGATCAACCCTAGAAACGGCCAAGGGGGAGATCTGAGCAATAACAGGGGCTCGGTGGGGCAGCCCCGACTACTCGCTGCAGCCCCTGATCGCACCGCGCCTGCCTCCAGGGCGGACGCTGACATGGAAACATGCATACGGTGAACCTGGGGCAGGAGAGGCCGCCCCCAGGCCAGGCCGTTGTGGAGATGGGAGCCAACTGATCGGCTGATCAGAGGCAGTCCGCTCCCCACCACGTCCCTGTCCTCTGAAGTCACCTCACCAGCATCCCAGGACCTGGCTGGCAAGGAGAACTAAATCCCGGAAACCTGGCTTAGCAGAGGCCGCCCCGAGGGCAGAAGAGGTGGAGTTGGGAGGAAAATGACCAAGCCGCCGAGGCATCCCCATTTGCTGCTGTGCCGCCTCCGCCTCTGCTGCCGACCTCTTCCCCTGAGCTCACCACGCCCGCTCCCAGCAGCAGGGAGACTTCAAAGGTTTGAGTCCGGTGAACTTGGGGGAGCGGATGCCAACCCCAGGCAAGGCAGCTAGGGACATGCAAAAATATCCTCTGGCTCGCCAAGGGCACCCTATTCCCCGGTCGCCGCCGTCGAACCCCTTCCCCATACCGCATATCTCTACTTTGTCTGTCTGTCTGACTAACTGCCTGAAAGCCTATATATTCGAGAATGGAAGAGGCTAGACTACGTGTCTGTCTCTCGTTTTACCTAACGGAGGAGGATCCGACGACTATGTTTCTCTATTTGCCTGTATATCTGTCTGTCTGTCTGTCTGTCTGTCTGTCTATCTATCTATCTATCTATCTATCTATCTATCTATCTATCCATCCATCCATCTAGTGGAGGCATAGCAGTAGCCACGTGTGACTGTTTACTTGTGTGACTGTTGGAGTTGGAGGTTAGTTTGTATATCAACGTATCTACCTATTGGAGGAAGAGAAGGAGGCTAGTGTGTGTGTGTGTGTGTGTGTGTGTGTGTGTGTGTGTGTGTTTGTGTGTGTGTCTGTCTATGTATTTGTCTCTCTGTCTTTCCATTTGAGGATGGCTCTCAGTATTTGACTCACCTGGAGCGATGGCAATTGGCACCCTGTGGCAGCAGGGGGCACCCCAGCGCAGGCTTAATTTGCCACAGAGTGGAAACTCACAGGCCTGCCTGGCCACTGGTTGCCCCCAGCTTCTGCGTTTCCTGTAGCCGCCACCGCACCGCCCCATCCCCGCCCCTTCACCACCCCTCTCCTGCCTCCCGGGATCAGGCCAAAACATGAGCTTAACCTTTTTTATCAGGGTACCAGAGAGGGACCCCAGGAACGGCCAATGAGGAAATGGGAGCTGATACAGGGTCTGGGTGGTGCAGCCCCGCCTCCTCACTGCAGCCTCTGACCATAGAATGCCTTTCTCCAGGGGGCAGGTGGACCTGGAAACATGCATTCTGTGAACCTTGGCAGGAGATTCCGCCCCCAGCCCAAGCCCCTTTAGAGATGTGTGCGAACTGATCGTCTCAGCCTGGGCAGTCCACTGCCTGCTACGTATCTGTCCCCTGAACTCACCTCACCATCATCCCATAACCTGGCTGACAAGGAGACTTAACTCCCACAAACCTGGGGAGTAGATGCTGCCCAGAGCCCAGGAGAAGGGGAGATGGGAGCAAAATGACCAAGTCGCCGAAGCATGCCCCTTAGCTGCTGTGCTTCCTCTCCTCTGCCCCCTACCTCTTCCCAGGCCCTCACCACGCCTTCGCCCGGGGAGCAGGCCCGGGGGCAGGTGGGCAGAATCCTATGAATCTGGAGGAGTTGAGGCCCCCCAGGCAAGGCAGCTAGGGACAAGGGAGAAAATTCTCTGTCTTGCCAGGGGCATCCTAATTCCCTGTCACCGCCGCCGACCCCAACCCAGACCGCACCCCGCCTCTAGTGAGTCTGTGTGTCTGACTTCCAGCCTGACTGTCTATCTATTGGAGGATGGGAGAGGCTAGCCTATGTGTTTATCTCTCTGTTTATCTAACGGAGGAGGAGGAGACTAGAATGTCTATCTCCTTGCCTGCATATATATCTATGTATCTCTCTATGTATCTCTCTATCTCTCTCTATCTATCTATCTATCTATCTATCTATCTATCTATCAATCTATCTATCTATTTATCTAGGTGAGGCATAGGAGTAGGCTAGTGTGTCATTTATTTTTTTGTCTGTTGAAGGAGGAGGTTAATGTATCTGTCTACCTATCTACCTATTTGAGCAAGCGGAGGAGGGCAATGTGTGTGCGTGTGCGTGTTTCCGTGCGGGTCTGTGTACTATGTATCTGTAAGTAAAGGGGGAGGAGGCTACTGTGTCAGTCTATGAGTCTTTATATGCGTCTAATGGAGGAGGAGAAGGCTAGTATGTCTGTCTGTGTGTCTGTTTATGTATAA
>NC_133019.1:23482599-23488600 GCF_048564905.1 Vicugna pacos
CCCACAGGCCACCCCTGCCCGCCTCCCGGGAGCCGGGAAACGCAAAGATGTGCACCTCGTGTACCTAGGGTAGCAGAGATCAACCCTAGAAACGGCCAAGGGGGAGATCTGAGCAATAACAGGGGCTCGGTGGGGCAGCCCCGACTACTCGCTGCAGCCCCTGATCGCACCGCGCCTGCCTCCAGGGCGGACGCTGACATGGAAACATGCATACGGTGAACCTGGGGCAGGAGAGGCCGCCCCCAGGCCAGGCCGTTGTGGAGATGGGAGCCAACTGATCGGCTGATCAGAGGCAGTCCGCTCCCCACCACGTCCCTGTCCTCTGAAGTCACCTCACCAGCATCCCAGGACCTGGCTGGCAAGGAGAACTAAATCCCGGAAACCTGGCTTAGCAGAGGCCGCCCCGAGGGCAGAAGAGGTGGAGTTGGGAGGAAAATGACCAAGCCGCCGAGGCATCCCCATTTGCTGCTGTGCCGCCTCCGCCTCTGCTGCCGACCTCTTCCCCTGAGCTCACCACGCCCGCTCCCAGCAGCAGGGAGACTTCAAAGGTTTGAGTCCGGTGAACTTGGGGGAGCGGATGCCAACCCCAGGCAAGGCAGCTAGGGACATGCAAAAATATCCTCTGGCTCGCCAAGGGCACCCTATTCCCCGGTCGCCGCCGTCGAACCCCTTCCCCATACCGCATATCTCTACTTTGTCTGTCTGTCTGACTAACTGCCTGAAAGCCTATATATTCGAGAATGGAAGAGGTTAGTCTACGTGTCTGTCTCTCGTTTTACCTAACGGAGGAGAATCCGACGACTATGTTTCTCTATTTGCCTGTATATCTGTCTGTCTGTCTGTCTGTCTGTCTATCTATCTATCTATCTATCTATCTATCTATCTATCTATCTATCTATCCATCCATCCATCTAGTGGAGGCATAGCAGTAGCCACGTGTGACTGTTTACTTGTGTGACTGTTGGAGTTGGAGGTTAGTTTGTATATCAACATATCTACCTATTGGAAGAAGAGAAGGAGGCGTGTGTGTGTGTGTGTGTGTGTGTGTGTGTGTGTGTTTGTGTGTGTGTCTGTCTATGTATTTGTCTCTCTGTCTTTCCATTTGAGGATGGCTCTCAGTATTTGACTCACCTGGAGCGATGGCAATTGGCACCCTGTGGCAGCAGGGGGCACCCCAGAGCAGGCTTAATTTGCCACAGAGTGGAAACTCACAGGCCTGCCTGGCCACCGGTTGCCCCCAGCTTCTGCGTTTCCTGTAGCCGCCACCGCACCGCCCCATCCCCGCCCCTTCACCACCCCTCTCCTGCCTCCCGGGATCAGGCCAAAACATGAGCTTAACCTTTTTTATCAGGGTACCAGAGAGGGACCCCAGGAACGGCCAATGAGGAAATGGGAGCTGATACAGGGTCTGGGTGGTGCAGCCCCGCCTCCTCACTGCAGCCTCTGACCATAGAATGCCTTTCTCCAGGGGGCAGGTGGACCTGGAAACATGCATTCTGTGAACCTTGGCAGGAGATTCCGCCCCCAGCCCAAGCCCCTTTAGAGATGTGTGTGAACTGATCGTCTCAGCCTGGGCAGTCCACTGCCTGCTACGTATCTGTCCCCTGAACTCACCTCACCATCATCCCATAACCTGGCTGACAAGGAGACTTAACTCCCACAAACCTGGGGAGTAGATGCTGCCCAGAGCCCAGGAGAAGGGGAGATGGGAGCAAAATGACCAAGTCGCCGAAGCATGCCCCTTAGCTGCTGTGCTTCCTCTCCTCTGCCCCCTACCTCTTCCCAGGCCCTCACCACGCCTTCGCCCGGGGAGCAGGCCCGGGGGCAGGTGGGCAGAATCCTATGAATCTGGAGGAGTTGAGGCCCCCCAGGCAAGGCAGCTAGGGACAAGGGAGAAAATTCTCTGTCTTGCCAGGGGCATCCTAATTCCCTGTCACCGCCGCCGACCCCAACCCAGACCGCACCCCGCCTCTAGTGAGTCTGTGTGTCTGACTTCCAGCCTGACTGTCTATCTATTGGAGGATGGGAGAGGCTAGCCTATGTGTTTATCTCTCTGTTTATCTAACGGAGGAGGAAGAGACTAGAATGTCTATCTCCTTGCCTGCATATATATCTATGTATCTCTCTATGTATCTCTCTATGTATCTCTCTATCTCTCTCTCTCTCTCTCTATCTATCTATCTATCTATCTATCTATCTATCTATCTATCTATCTATCAATCTATCTATCTATTTATCTAGGTGAGGCATAGGAGTAGGCTAGTGTGTCATTTATTTTTTTGTCTGTTGAAGGAGGAGGTTAATGTATCTGTCTACCTATCTACCTATTTGAGCAAGCGGAGGAGGGCAATGTGTGTGCGTGTGCGTGTTTCCGTGCGGGTCTGTGTACTATGTATCTGTAAGTAAAGGGGGAGGAGGCTACTGTGTCAGTCTATGAGTCTTTATATGCGTCTAATGGAGGAGGAGAAGGCTAGTATGTCTGTCTGTGTGTCTGTTTATGTATAAGATATCCAAGTATGAAATTATATCTAATCGAGAAGAAGGAGGAGGCCCGTGTGTCTGGCTATCTGTGTGTCTCTCTAGCAGGTGTAGGTAGAGGCTTGTGTGTGTATCCATCAATCTCACTGACTATGTATCTAATGGAGGAAGATAAAAAGTCTATTAAGTTTGTCTAAGTATTATCTAATGGAGGAGGAGATTAGTGTGTCTATGAACCTGCGTAATTTATGACCAGGAGGAGGCTAGAGTGTGTTTGTGTGTGGGGGGGGGGTGCGTGTGTGTTTGTGTCTGAGTATGTATGTATCTGTCTAACAATTTAATGGATGAAGAGCTTTAGGTTAGGATATATGGCTGTTTCTGAATGGAGGAAGAGGCTAGTGAGTCTGTGTGTCTATTTATTTGTCTCTCTGTGTGTCTAAAGGAGGAAGAATCCCAGTATTCGTGCCACTTGGGGGGATGGCAATTGCCACCCTGAAGCAGCAGGGGGCGCCCCAACTACAGGCTGAGGGGGACACTGGATAGAAACCCACAGGCTTGCCTGGGCAGCCCATGCCTCCTGCTTCTGCCCTCTCTGTTTCCGCCACGGCCCCGCCCCGGCCCCGCCCCCGCCACGCCCACAGGCCACCCCTGCCCGCCTCCCGGGAGCCGGGAAACGCCAAGATGTGCACCTCGTGCACCTAGGGTAGCAGAGATCAACCCTATAACCGGCCAAGGGGGAGATCTGAGCAATAACAGGGGCTCGGTGGGGCAGCCCCGACTACTCACTGCAGCCCCTGATCGCACCGCGCCTGCCTCCAGGGCGGACGCTGACATGGAAACATGCATACGGTGAACCTGGGGCAGGAGAGGCCGCCCCCAGGCCAGGCCGTTGTGGAGATGGGAGCCAACTGATCGGCTGATCAGAGGCAGTCCGCTCCCCACCACGTCCCTGTCCTCTGAAGTCACCTCACCAGCATCCCAGGACCTGGCTGGCAAGGAGAACTAAATCCCGGAAACCTGGCTTAGCAGAGGCCGCCCCGAGGGCAGAAGAGGTGGAGCTGGGAGGAAAATGACCAAGCCGCCGAGGCATCCCCGTTTGCTGCTGTGCCGCCTCCACCTCTGCTGCCGACCTCTTCCCCTGAGCTCACCACACCCGCTCCCAGCAGCAGGGAGACTTCAAAGGTTTGAGTCCGGTGAACTTGGGGGAGCGGATGCCAACCCCAGGCAAGGCAGCTAGGGACATGCAAAAATATCCTCTGGCTCACCAAGGGCACCCTATTCCCCGGTCGCCGCCGTCGAACCCCTTCCCCATACCGCATATCTCTACTTTGTCTGTCTGTCTGACTAACTGCCTGAAAGCCTATACATTCGAGAATGGAAGAGGCTAGTCTACGTGTCTGTCTCTCGTTTTACCTAACGGAGGAGGAGCCGACGACTATGTTTCTCTATTTGCCTGTATATCTGTCTGTCTGTCTGTCTGTTTGTCTGTCTATCTATCTATCTATCTATCTATCCATCCATCTAGTGGAGGCATAGCAGTAGCCACGTGTGACTGTTTACTTGTGTGACTGTTGGAGTTGGAGGTTAGTTTGTATATCAACGTATCTACCTATTGGAGGAAGAGAAGGAGGCTAGTGTGTGTGTGTGTGTGTGTGTGTGTGTGTGTGTGTTTGTGTGTGTGTCTGTCTATGTATTTGTCTCTCTGTCTTTCCATTTGAGGATGGCTCTCAGTATTTGACTCACCTGGAGCGATGGCAATTGGCACCCTGTGGCAGCAGGGGGCACCCCAGCGCAGGCTTAATTTGCCACAGAGTGGAAACTCACAGGCCTGCCTGGCCACTGGTTGCCCCCAGCTTCTGCGTTTCCTGTAGCCGCCACCGCACCGCCCCATCCCCGCCCCTTCACCACCCCTCTCCTGCCTCCCGGGATCAGGCCAAAACATGAGCTTAACCTTTTTTATCAGGGTACCAGAGAGGGACCCCAGGAACGGCCAATGAGGAAATGGGAGCTGATACAGGGTCTGGGTGGTGCAGCCCCGCCTCCTCACTGCAGCCTCTGACCATAGAATGCCTTTCTCCAGGGGGCAGGTGGACCTGGAAACATGCATTCTGTGAACCTTGGCAGGAGATTCCGCCCCCAGCCCAAGCCCCTTTAGAGATGTGTGCGAACTGATCGTCTCAGCCTGGGCAGTCCACTGCCTGCTACGTATCTGTCCCCTGAACTCACCTCACCATCATCCCATAACCTGGCTGACAAGGAGACTTAACTCCCACAAACCTGGGGAGTAGATGCTGCCCAGAGCCCAGGAGAAGGGGAGATGGGAGCAAAATGACCAAGTCGCCGAAGCATGCCCCTTAGCTGCTGTGCTTCCTCTCCTCTGCCCCCTACCTCTTCCCAGGCCCTCACCACGCCTTCGCCCGGGGAGCAGGCCCGGGGGCAGGTGGGCAGAATCCTATGAATCTGGAGGAGTTGAGGCCCCCCAGGCAAGGCAGCTAGGGACAAGGGAGAAAATTCTCTGTCTTGCCAGGGGCATCCTAATTCCCTGTCACCGCCGCCGACCCCAACCCAGACCGCACCCCGCCTCTAGTGAGTCTGTGTGTCTGACTTCCAGCCTGACTGTCTATCTATTGGAGGATGGGAGAGGCTAGCCTATGTGTTTATCTCTCTGTTTATCTAACAGAGGAGGAGGAGACAAGCATGTCTATCTCCTTGCCTGCATATATATCTATGTATCTCTCTATGTATCTCTCTATGTATCTCTCTATCTCTCTCTCTCTATCTCTCTCTCTCTATCTCTCTCTATCTATCTATCTATCTATCTATCTATCTATCTATCCATCTAGTGGAGGCATAGCAGTTGTCACGTGTGACTTTTTACTTGTGTGACTGTTGGAGGAGGAGGTTAGTTTGTATATCAACGTATCTACCTATTGGAGGAAGAGAAGGAGGCTAGTGTGTGTGTGTGTGTGTGTGTGTGTGTGTGTGTGTGAGTCTGTCTGTCTGTCTGTCTATGTATTTGTCTCTCTGTCTTTCTAATGGAGGTTGGCTCTCAGTATTTGACTCACCTGGAGGGATGGCAAGTGCCACCCTGTAGCAGCAGAGGGCGGCCCCATTGCAGGCTGAGGGGGACACTGCATGGAAATCCACAGGCTTGCCTGGGCCGCCCGTGCCTCCCGCTTCCGCCCTCTCTAGAGCCACCCGCGCCAAGCCCCAGCCTGGCACCCGCCGCGCGCCCCACCGCACACCCGCCTCACGGGAGCCGGGAAACACAGAGATGTGCACCTCGAGTACCTAGGCTAGCAGAAACCAACCCTAGGACCGGCAAGGCGGAGATCGGAGCAAATACAGGGGCTCGGTGGGGCAGTTCCGCCTCCTCACTGCAGCCCCTAATCACACCGGGATTGCCTGCGGGGCGCAGGCTCACATGGAAACATGGATACTGTGAACCCGGGGCAGGAGAGCCCGCCCCCAGGACAGGCCCTTGTGGAGATGGGAGCAAACTGATCGACTCACCAGATGTAGT